>NW_028319917.1:0-294214 GCF_062004578.1 Staurois parvus
AAGTGGCTGCAAGTTGGGATCAAACAAAAGCGTAGTTGAGGAACAAGCCAAAGGTTGGTAACAAGTAGCTGCAGGCTGGAATCAAGCGGAAGCGTAGTTGGGGAACAAGCCAAAGGTTGGTAACAAGTGGTTGCAGGCTGGAATCAAGCGGAAGCGTAGTTGGGGAACAAGCCAAAGGTTGGTAACAAGTGGTTGCAGGATTGAATCAAGCGGAAGCGTGGTTGAGGAACAAATCAAAGGTTGGTAACAAGTGGTTGCAGGCTGGAATCAAGCGGAAGCGTAGCTGGGGAACAAGCCAAAGGTTTGTAAAAAGTGGTTGCAGGCTGGACTCAAGCAGAAGCGTAGATGAGGAACAAGCCAAAGGTTGGTGACAAGTGGTTGCAGGCTGGACTCAAGCGGAAGCGTAGTTGAGGAACAAGCCAAAGGTTGGTAACAAGTGGTTGTGTCAGGGCTCCCAGGTGTGACCAGAGGTGTGTGACTGACGCAGGGAAACGCAGACTTCAGATATGTGATAAACAATATAATTTATTAACACTAACAATACAAACATAAACGCAGTGCAATACTAAACATAATACAGTGCAATCAAACCAAACCAACCACCCACAGATAACAGTACATACAAGCAAGCGTCGTCAGGCAGGCCGGGTCAATATCAATTGGGCAGGTAGGTACAGGGGGAGCAAGCGGAGATTGGTCGGGGTCACAGGCCAGGTTCAGCAGGTAGCTAGCAGCGTAGTACAGAGGGTCAGGCAGAGGGATGGTCAGGGTCACAAGCCAGGGATCAGAACAGGTAGCAGGCAGCGTAGTACAGAGGGTCAGGCAGAGGGATGGTCAGACAAGCCAGGGATCAGAGCAGGGTCAGCAGAGAATCAGACAGGAACAGAGAGCAGGAACAGGATACAGGGCCCAAGAGAAACACAACACCAAGGCAGAGTCTGCAAGTCTGGCCATCCCTTAAATACCCCAGCATAATCAGTTCCAGGTGTTAGCTGGCTGCAAAGTTGAGTCTCTGATTGCTGGGAGCACCCACTGGCCAGCCCTGGTACTGCAGATCAAAAGGCAGGCGAGTCCCACCATTGCTGGCTAGTCCATTCCTGACAGGTTGCAGGCTGGAATCAAGCGGAAGTATAGCTGAGGAACAACCCAAAGGTTGGTAACAAGTGGTTGCAGGCTGGAATCAAGCTGAAGCGTAGTTGGGGAACAAGCCAATGGTTGGTGACAAGTGGTTGCAGGCTGGAATCAAGCGGAAGTATAGCTGAGGAACAAGCCAAAGGTTGGTAACAAGTGGTTGCAGGCTGGAATCAAGCGGAAGCGTGGTTGAGGAACAAATCAAAGGTTGGTAACAAGTGGTTGCAGGTTGGAATAAAGCGGAAGCATAGTTGAGGAACAAGCCAAAGGTTGGTAACAAGTAGTTGCAGGCTGGAATCAAGCGGAAGCATAGTTGAGGAACAAGCCAAAGGTTGGTAACAAGTGGTTGCAGGCTGGAATCAAGCGGAAGCGTAGTTGAGGAACAAGCCAAAGGTTGGTAACAAGTGGTTGCAGGCTGGAATCAAGCGGAAGCGTAGTTGAGGAACAAGCCAAAGGTTGGTAACAAGTGGTTGCAGGCTGGAATCAAGCGGAAGCGTAGTTGAGGAACAAGCCAAAGGTTGGTAACAAGTGGTTGCAGGCTGGAATCAAGCGGAAGCATAGTTGAGGAACAAGCCATTTGTAATATCTGACCCAGCTTTGCCAGGATGGACACTGCTATGACTATTGAACCTTTAAACCTCTTACTGGAGACTTTTCCAACATGTTTTTACATCGGCAATGGTCAGTCCATGCGTGTTATGCAGTTGAGAGCCTCATTGTCTTTGGCCATTTTTAATATCAGGAAGTAAAGCGGTTTTCCTGAAGATGGTGAGAAATGACCTCTGTGTCTATGGAACCTGCAGGACACCACATAGAAAGTAGCAGAATGTCCGGGAACTTCTTAGGGTCTTGTTCATCTTCTTTCCCCGTCTAAAGGCCTATTCAATTTTATCTGCATCTATCTACATTGGAGAAGAACCTCACTAAAAATTCTTTATGTTACACAGGACACATAACATGAGCCCAGTGCAATTTCTGGAGACAATTAACTGACTTCCTATGATGACGAAAACACTTTTTCTAAACATTCCTCGTGTCATTGCCACTAGATTGAGGATCACTAGCACACCAGATTGCTCCCTAATTTGATAACAAGTCACCAGTATCAACAATGTTGGAGGATCTTTGTCCATGCTGGGTCCCCTTCATCAAGAAGGCTTTATGGCCCCAAAGCACTGAACTGTGCTACTGTTGGTGACAACCATAAAGGTGGATTAAGGACAAATCTGGTGTGTTGGTGATAGGCAATCTGCTGTTCGTGGTTAGCAGTAGCATCCCTCTGACCACTACAACACTCTCCGTGCTGAACCAAGGTGTTTGGAACTGCTTGGTGAGCAGTTTGGATGTTTTCTTCATGTCTCTGCCAGGAAATCCCAGTTTATTCTCTGCGTGGCAGGGCAAGGCCATACCACTGTGTGATTAGGAAGTTTGGTCCAGTTTTTGGAGGAAACAAGTCAATAATGAGCCAGGTGTGTGCTTCATTTATATGGGAACTGGGATCAGAGCTCAGAGCCCAACCCTCCTGAGAGGGTCAGTGTGTAAAAGGAGCTGTGAGAGGTGCTGGCAATGCACCATATTGTCCAGGTCAGGACAGACCGGGGCCCCAGTGGCGTCGTTATTGGGGTGCTGGGGGTGCACCCGGGTGACAGCCACCAGCGGGCGTGACACCATTAAGCCCTGCAAATATTTTTCAAGCTGTTGTGGGTGCAGCTGACCCCCCGCATGCTCTTACCTGGGTTACACTATGACAGGGGACAGGCACAGCTGTGGGCTACATGTTTTGGAGCCTGCTTCTTCCTCTGTCAGGACTGGAGCAGCTGCGATAGGAAGTGAGGCAGAGCCGGCTGGCTCTCTGTGTTCCCCATCTTGCCCCCCCTTCTCTGGTCAGCAGCTCGGAGATCAAAGACACACCGCGTGGACTATGCATGGTTACTTCTCTCTCCCTTATCCTTCTTCTGTCAACAGGGGGGGAGATTAGTGATGCAGCAGCAGAACCAAGCAGCTTGTAGAGAGGGGTACTAAGTTGCAGGCAACCAGTGAGCAATAATAATATGCACTAACCCCTATCAACCAATGGGTCAGTGTTAATAATGTGCAGTAACCTCTAGCAACCAATGGGTGAACAGTAATGATGTGCAGTAACCTCCTATTAACCAAGGGGGAGCGATAATGATGTTAAGTACTTTCTAGCAACCAATGGCTGAACATTATTAATGTGCAGTAACCTCTGGCAACCAATGGGCGATCGGTAATGATGTTCAGTAACCTCTAGCAACCAATGGTTGAGCCTTAATAATGTGCAGTAACCTCTAGCAACCAATGGGTGAGCAGTAATGATGTGCAGTAACCTCTAGCAACCAATGGGTGAGCGGTAATGATGTGCAGTAACCTCTAGCAACCAATAGCTGAGCGTTAATAATGTGCAGTAACCTCTAGCAACCAATGGCTGAGCGTTAATAATGTGAAGTAACCTCTAGCAACCAATGGCTGAACATTAATAATGTGCATTAACCTCTAGCAACCAATGGGTGAGCGTTAATAATGTGCAGTAACTTCTAGCAACCAATGGCTGAACATTAATAATGTGCAATAACCTCTAGCAACCAAAGACTGAGCATTAGTAAGGTGTAGTAACCTCTATTAACCAATGGCGAGCGGTAATGATGAGCAGTAAACTCTAGCAACCAATGGCTGAGCGTTAATAATAATAATAATAATAATAATAATTATTATTATACAGTATTTAGTGCCAAAAAGTTTGCTCAGCGCTGTATAATAATGTGCAGTAACCTCTAGCAACCAATGGCTGAACATTAATAATGTGCATTAACCTCTAGCAACCAATGGGTGAGCATTAATAATGTACAGTAACCTCTAGCAACCAACGGCTGAGCGTTAATAATGTGCAGTAACCTCTATCAACCAATGGGCGAGCGGTAATGATGTGCAGTAACCTCTATCAACCAATCAGTGAGTGGTAATTATGTGTAGTAACCTCTATCAACCAATCAGTGAGCGGTAATGATGTGCAGTAACCTCTATCAACCAATCAGTGAGTAGTAATTATGTGTAGTAACCTCTATCAACCAATCAGCGAGCGGTAATGATGTTCAGTAATTTCTAGCAACCCACCGGTGAGCCTGGAGCAATTCATGAATGTGGACCAGTTCTATATGTTTACATGGGCAGCACAGTGGCTGAATGGTTAGCACTTCCGCCTGGCAGTACTGGGATCGTTGGTTCGAATCCCAACCACGGCACCACCTGCCTGGAGTTTGCATGTTCTCCCTGTGCCTGCATGGGTTTCTTCTAGGTACTCCAGTTTCCTCCCACACTCCAAAGACATGCTGGGAGGTGAATTGGCTCCTATCTAAATTGGCCCTAGTATGTGTATGTATGAATGTGAGTTAGGGACCTTAGATTGTACGCTCCTCGGGGGCGGGGCCTGATGTGATTGTACAATATATATGTAAAGCACTGCATAAACTGACTGCACTATATAAATACCTGAAATAAAAATACATTTTTAAAGTTTTTGAGATAAGTCTGTGTGTGTTTGTTTTTTGGGATGTTGGGGTAGAGAGCAAAATTGCATGGGGGGAGGACCAAGAAAATCTTTGCCCAGGGTCCAATCAATATTAAAGATGGCCCGGTATCCAACCGCAGTGGTACCGCCCCTATCTGTGACAACGCATGGATCGGTGTGCCGGCACCAACTGCATCATCTACAGGGGCTGGTTTGCGGTGCGCACTGCTTGGCTTCCTGGTGGGCACTGTGGCAGGCTAGACATGACCCTGATGATCTAGCCTACCCATTGTCTATGTTATATGGGGAAAAAAACATTGGGGGGGGCATGTTTTACTGCATCAGGTGACACCAACCCTAGTGACACCGCTGCAAGGCCCAAGCCTGAGAGAAAGTCCATGAGGAACAGAGCAGCTGGGAAACTGCTAGTAAAGACGCAGAACTGAGGTGCAACCACTGGGACATGTTTGATGGTCTGGAGGACCAAGAGGTCCAAGAGGTAAAGCTGCAAGAGAGAGCTACGAGGCTGAACCTCATCTTTCTTTACCGTCTTGATGGTGAGAACCCCCTGCGTGGGAAGAGAACCTTTGTGTTACCTTTCAATAAAAGTGGGCAGAAGAAGCCTGCCTGACTCAGAAAAGTTCCATCCAAGGCAACGGATGACTGCAACTTCTAGAGCTGCACTTCCAAAAGGTGAAATCAACTTTATTTGTTTAGCAGGAGCCCATACACTGCATGCAGGAGCCCCCATCTAACATGTTTAGCCAACTACTTTGGTTTGCAGTCAAAGCAATCGTATTTGCTGACCGGACCTCGATCTAACCTCTGGTTGTGTCTCTTCTTGCTGAGCCACCTGGGATGCTGGACTGCTCCTTGGACAATCTTGCCTTGTACTTTGTTTCTGGTGAACCCTTCGCTCCTCCCTTGAACTTCTATTTAAGCCACACCCTTGAACTCCCTGTTTGCCAGAATATTGTGCTCTCTCCAGCCAATATCTTGCTTTTATCACTCCTGCTGCCGTCCGTATCTTCTCTACCACTTGATACCAACCTTTAGCTTGTTCTTCAACTACGTTTCCGCTTTGTTCCAGCCTGCGACCACTTGTTACCAACCTTTGGCTTGTTCCCCAACTACGCTTCCGCTTGATTCCAGCCTGCAACCACTTGTTACCAACCTTTGGCTTGTTCCCCAACCACGCTTCCGCTTGATTCCAGCCTGCAACCACTTGTTACCAACCTTTGGCTTGTTCCCCAACTACGCTTCCGCTTGATTCCAGCCTGCAACCACTTGTTACCAACCTTTGGCTTGTTCCCCAACTACGCTTCCGCTTGATTCCAGCCTGCAGCCACTTGTTACCAACCTTTGGCTTGTTCCCCAACTACGCTTCCGCTTGATTCCAGCCTGCAACCACTTGTTACTGACCTTTGGCTTGTTCCTCAACTACGCTTCCCCTTGATTCCAGCCTGCAACCACTTGTTACCAACCTTTGGCTTGTTCCCCAACTACGCTTCCGCTTGATTCCAGCCTGCAGCCACTTGTTACCAACCTTTGGCTTGTTCCCCAACTACGCTTCCGCTTGATTCCAGCCTGCAGCCACTTGTTACTGACCTTTGGCTTGTTCCCCAACTACGCTTCCGCTTGATTCCAGCCTGCAACCACTTGTCACCAACCTTTGGCTTGTTCCCCAACTACGCTTCCGCTTGATTCCAGCCTGCAACCACTTGTTACCGACCTTTGGCTTGTTCCTCAACTACGCTTCCGCTTGATTCCAGCCTGCAACCACTTGTTACCGACCTTTGGCTTGTTCCCCAACTACGCTTCCGCTTGATTCCAGCCTGCAACCACTTGTTACCAACCTTTGGCTTGTTCCCCAACTACGCTTCCGCTTGATTCCAGCCTGCAACCACTTGTTACCAACCTTTGGCTTGTTCCCCAACTACGCTTCCGCTTGATTCCAGCCTGCAGCCACTTGTTACCAACCTTTGGCTTGTTCCCCAACTACGCTTCCGCTTGATTCCAGCCTGCAACCACTTGTTACTGACCTTTGGCTTGTTCCACAACTACGCTTCCCCTTGATTCCAGCCTGCAACCACTTGTTACCGACCTTTGGCTTGTTCCCCAACTACGCTTCCGCTTGATTCCAGCCTGCAACCACTTGTTACTGACCTTTGGCTTGTTCCTCAACTACGCTTCCCCTTGATTCCAGCCTGCAACCACTTGTTACCGACCTTTGGCTTGTTCCTCAACTACGCTTCCGCTTGATTCCAGCCTGCAACCACTTGTTACCAACCTTTGGCTTGTTCCCCAACTACGCTTCCGCTTGATTCCAGCCTGCAACCACTTGTTACTGACCTTTGGCTTGTTCCCCAACTACGCTTCCGCTTGATTCCAGCCTGCAACCACTTGTTACCGACCTTTGGCTTGTTCCCCAACTACGCTTCCGCTTGATTCCAGCCTGCAACCACTTGTTACCAACCTTTGGCTTGTTCCTCAACTACGCTTCCGCTTGTGTCCAGCCTGCAACCACTTGTTACCAACCTTTGGCTTGTTCCCCAACTACGCTTCCGCTTGATTCCAGCCTGCAACCACTTGTCACCAACCTTTGACTTGTTCCCCAACTACGCTTCCGCTTGATTCCAGCCTGCAGCCACTTGTTACCAACCTTTGACTTGTTCCCCAACTACGCTTCCGCTTGATTCCAGCCTGCAGCCACTTGTTACCAACCTTTGACTTGTTCCCCAACTACGCTTCCGCTTGATTCCAGCCTGCAACCACTTGTTACCAACCTTTGACTTGTTCCCCAACTACGCTTCCGCTTGATTCCAGCCTGCAACCACTTGTTACCAACCTTTGGCTTGTTCCTCAACTACGCTTCCGCTTGATTCCAGCCTGCAACCACTTGTCACCAACCTTTGGCTTGTTCCCCAACTACGCTTCCGCTTGATTCCAGCCTGCAACCACTTGTCACCAACCTTTGACTTGTTCCCCAACTATGCTTCCGCTTGATTCCAGCCTGCAGCCACTTGTTACCAACCTTTGACTTGTTCCCCAACTACGCTTCCGCTTGATTCCAGCCTGCAACCACTTGTTACCAACCTTTGGCTTGTTCCTCAACTACGCTTCCGCTTGATTCCAGCCTGCAACCACTTGTCACCAACCTTTGGCTTGTTCCCCAACTACGCTTCCGCTTGATTCCAGCCTGCAACCACTTGTCACCAACCTTTGACTTGTTCCCCAACTATGCTTCCGCTTGATTCCAGCCTGCAACCACTTGTCACCAACCTTTGACTTGTTCCCCAACTATGCTTCCGCTTGATTCCAGCCTGCAACCACTTGTCACCAACCTTTGACTTGTTCCCCAACTATGCTTCCGCTTGATTCCAGCCTGCAACCACTTGTTACTGACCTTTGGCTTGTTCCCCAACTACGCTTCCGCTTGATTCAGGCCTGCAACCACTTGTTACTGACCTTTGGCTTGTTCCTCAACTACGCTTCCCCTTGATTCCAGCCTGCAACCACTTGTTACCAACCTTTGGCTTGTTCCCCAACTACGCTTCCGCTTGATTCCAGCCTGCAGCCACTTGTTACCAACCTTTGGCTTGTTCCCCAACTACGCTTCCACTTGATTCCAGCCTGCAGCCACTTGTTACTGACCTTTGGCTTGTTCCCCAACTACGCTTCCGCTTGATTCCAGCCTGCAACCACTTGTTACCGACCTTTGGCTTGTTCCTCAACTACGCTTCCCCTTGATTCCAGCCTGCAACCACTTGTTACCGACCTTTGGCTTGTTCCCCAACTACGCTTCCGCTTGATTCCAGCCTGCAACCACTTGTTACCGACCTTTGGCTTGTTCCCCAACTACGCTTCCCCTTGATTCCAGCCTGCAACCACTTGTCACCGACCTTTGGCTTGTTCCCCAACTACGCTTCCGCTTGATTCCAGCCTGCAACCACTTGTCACCGACCTTTGGCTTGTTCCCCAACTACGCTTCCACTTGATTCCAGCCTACAGCCACTTGTGACCAACCTTTGGCTTGTTCCCCAACTACGCTTCCGCTTGATTCCAGCCTGCAACCACTTGTCACCAACCTTTGACTTGTTCCCCAACTACGCTTCCGCTTGATTCCAGCCTGCAACCACTTGTCACCAACCTTTGACTTGTTCCTCAACTACGCTTCCACTTGATTCCAGCCTGCAGCCACTTGTGACCAACCTTTGGCTTGTTCCCCAACTACGCTTCCCCTTGATTCCAGCCTGCAGCCACTTGTGACCAACCTTTGGCTTGTTCCCCAACTACGCTTCCGCTTGATTCCATCCTGCAACCACTTGTTACCAACCTTTGACTTGTTCCCCAACTACGCTTCCGCTTGATTCCAGCCTGCAACCACTTGTTACCAACCTTTGGCTTGTTCCCCAACTACGGCTTTGTTTGATCCCAACTTGCAGCCACTTTTTATTACACTTTATGTTTTTAAAAATACAAATCTACATTTTTGGAACGCATTTACAAATATATGTAAAAATATATGTTAAAATGACTTTTTTATATGTTAAAAAAATCTGAAGAATATATTTAAAAAAAAGTTTTAAAATATATTCTTCAGATTTTTTTTAACATATAAAAAAGTCATTTAAATATATATTTTTACATATATTTGTAAATGCGTTCCAAAAATGTAGATTTGTATTTTTAAAGACACACAGTATATTTTGAAATGTATTTTTAATAATATTTTTCATATATTTTGTAATACAAACTCATTTCAATATACAGTATTTTTATATATATATTTATTGAAATATATTTCGAAATTTATCGAATACGGCCAAAATTGTAGCATTTCAAATATATGTCAATATATTTGGGAAGAATATTTAAAAAATATATATCAAATATATTTTTCTTCCATGTGGGTGAAATAATACATTGTCACACTGTGACGGGAGTGACCTTTGGGGGTGGGGGGACCGCTTGGTCAGCTCATGTCCCCCTCATTATGTTTAACCCACCCTGTGCCTGTTAAGGGGTACAGGGTGTGAATGTGAATGTCCCAGTATTGTGTATAGTGTGTATTCCTTTGTCCCTGCCATGTGCTCCCCCCATGGTGCTGTGTCTCCCTGTCCAGCCAACTATTATGGGATGTACTGCTTGTGTATTGGTGTGGGGGTTGGTCAATGTCCTTTGCCACATGGTTGCATCCCATTGTTCTGTGTCTTGGTTGGATGGGGAGGGGTGATGAGGTGTTTCCTGCCTATACTGTAGCCCTTCCCACTGATAGGGTGGGCTGATGATGTGTTTCCTGTCCCTGGTTGTCTTTCCCCGCCCTCTGTATAAAACATGTTGTTTTGTGTACAATAAAGTAGTTGGCTTCCTGTTTTGGTAAGAGCTGGGTATTGTCTATTTTCCTGGGGGATTTCAAGGGTGTGGTCCGTGGATGGTGTTCGGACAGGGGAAGTTGTGCTATAACGGAAAAACTCAGTGCGGTCTGGGTTCCGGTTTCGTTACACACACTTCATACATATACAGTGGATATAAAAAGTCTTCACACCCCTGTTAAAATGTCAGGTTTCTGTGATGTAAAAAAAAAAGAGACAAAAATAATTTCAGAGCTTTTTCCACATTTAGCCCGGGTTTACATACATGCAGGGGCGGACTGACCATTCTGAAACTCGGCACTGCCCGAGGGCCCGGGGTCAGTACGGGCCCCATGAGATGCCCCTGGTACCTTTGATAGGCTTTTTTGGGTGTGTTTTGAGTGTGGGCGAGGACACAGGGGCCCCATGATCCCCTATTGCCCCATGAGTTGTCAGACCGCCCCTGCATACAATGTGGTGCGGTATATTGCATGTGATTCGCACAGGAACCGCACCGCATTTCTGTGCAAATCACGTGATTTGTGTGCGGTGCGATCGGAGCCATGCATTTTGTATGGCTCTAATCGCACCGCACCCAAAATGGGCAGGACCCTTTTTTGGATCCACACTAGAATCGGATTGCATGGAAGGAGGGGATTGTAAGTGGTTAGAAATATGCAAGGAGGTGAATGGATCTATGATCTCAACGCTATACACCTGATGGGGCTCAATGTTGATCTGGTTTTACAAATGTTTCTGTAAAATTTTGTTTTTTTTTTCAGGCAAGATGGCTAAACGTTTATTTATTACAATGATGTTAGGATATGGCTTTATTGGAATTAATATATTACTCAGGGTTTCCTGTTTTTTTGGTTTTTTTTTAATGTTGAACCGATATCTGGTTTGCCGAATCATTTGAAGTGAAGCTCAAAAAAAAAAGAAGTTCAAGTAAATATTCTTAACTCCAAACCGCTCATTCTCCTCCAAATCTCCAAATTCCTGTCATTTGTTGCTGTGATCAGTCTTCCTGTTAGAGGGTGGCTACGTTTGTTCTCCATGGTCCCACTGTATGTAGGAATGTAGTCACCCTCTCTTGCTTGCTTCTGAGATGGACAGGGGTGTCAATTTCATCGTGGGCCACACCGGAATTATGGTTGCCCTCAAAGGGCCATCTCTAAGTCTAAATGTTCAGATTTCCCTACCCCCCTCCTAAATCAGATGTCAAGAGCCCCCTCACCACCGAAAGTCAAGAGCCCCCTCACCATCAGAAGTCAAGAGCCCCCTCACCATCGGAAGTCAAGAGCCCCCCACTCTCCCTTACATGAAAGTGCACCCCCTTACCTTGTGCAGAGGGGGGGCAGAGCTGGGAAGCAGAAAGTGCAGGGAATGGAGGAGGACCTGAGGAAGGCTGGAGTCAGCTGCCAGAGTCTGGCCAATGCTGAGACCAGGGGTCCTGGCTCCTCTCTCAGGGGACGTCTGAGAGATCCTCCCTACCAGCTCCTGCCTGCAAGTAGGCCCCTCCCAGGCTCCACACTCCAGCCTTCATTCCATCTTCCACCCGACTCTACTCCCCCTTCTGATCAGGCTCCCTCATATTCAAGAGTTGTCCTGGCCCCATGCCAAGCCTCCTGCTTGGGGATTGGCCAAGAATGCAGATCAGCCCCTCCTCAACCCACACACTGCCTTTTAGAAAGTTCTAAAGTTTCTAGAGCAGGGTGAGATATCAGGGAATTAATCTGCAGAGCCCTCAGCCCGGACCTAAAAATGATCTGGCTGACTCGTACCCCGGCTGACTCATCCCAGGCTGCTATTCAGCCTCTAACTAAAAATCTAGCCAGCTCCCCATGGGCCCCCTGTAGAGGAGCGCTACATTCGTTTTCATGGAGTGAGACCAGAAATATCTGTTCTTTGGAAGTTCTCTGTGGGATGTATCATGGCCATCTCCTACTTGGGTCTGGCCAACATCTGGTCTTGAGAACCATCAAAGGTCAAGTCTCGGCCTTCTGTTCCAAAGACCGTTGGCCTCTCATCGCCTAGTAAAGTCAATTGCGTAGGATGTCGCGCACATTTCTGCCTCCTGACCTTAGCCTGGTCCTCTTGGCCCTTTGGAGGCCTTCTTTTGAACTTACTAGGGATATTACCTTGTCTGACCTCACAAGGTAGCCTTCCTGATTGCTGTCACCTCTGCATGGAGGGTGTTGGAGTTTGCAGCCCTGTACTGTGAAGGACAAGGTTTTCTTCAGGCCAAAAGCCTCTTTTCTCCCTAAAGTGGTTTCCTCTTCCACCTCAACCAATCAGAACGTCTTGCTGCTGTCGTGACTTGCCATTGAAGTCCATCTCTCACCTATGGACTCTTTTAGGCAATCGAACTCCCTCTTGGTGCCTTCAGTGGGTTCCTGCTGGGGACTCCCTGCTTCTTGCTGAACCATTGATACGGGGATATACATGTCATCATACGAGCCTATAGTCTATAGCAGGGGTCTCCAAACTTCATAAAGAAAGGGCCAGTTTACTGTCCTTCAGGCTCCAGGGAGGCCAGACTGTGCCCAATGGGAGTAAATAATACCCGATCTTTGGTATTAGGGGGAGAAATAGTTGGTGTCAGTCAATGGAATAGTTCCCCATCATTGGTGTCAGTGGGTGGAATAGTGCCCCATCGTTGGTGTCGGTGGGAGGAATAGTGCCCCATCATTGGTATCAGTGGGAGGAATAGTGCCCCATCGTTGGTGTCGGTGGATGGAATAGTTCCCCATCATTGGTATCAGTGGGAGGAATAGTGCCCCATCATTGGTATCAGTGGGAGGAATAGTGCCCCATCGTTGGTGTCGGTGGATGGAATAGTGCTCCATCATTGGTGTCAGTGGGAGGAATAGTGTCCCATCATTGGTGTCAGTGGGAGGAATAGTGCTCCATCATTGGTGTCAGTGGATGGAATAGTTCTCCATCGTTGGTGTCAGTGGGAGGAATAGTGCCCCATCGTTGGTGTCAGTGGGAGGAATAGTGCCCCATCGTTGGTGTCAGTAGGAGGAATAGTACCCCATTGTTGGTGTCAGTGGAAGGAATAGTGCCCCATTGTTGGTGTCAGTGGGAGGAATAGTGCCCCATCATTGGTATCAGTGAGAGGAATAGTGCCCCCTCATTGGTGTCAGTGAGAGCAATAGTGCGCCATCATTGGTGTCAGTGTGAGGAATAGTGCCCCATCATTGGTGTCAGTGTGAGGAAAAGTGCTCCATCATTGGTATCATTGGGGGGAATAGTGCCCCATCATTGGTGTCAGTGGGAGGAATAGTTCCCCATCATTGGTGTCAGTGGGAGGAATAGTGTCCCATTGTTAGTGTCAGTGGGAGGAATAGTGCCCCATCGTTGGCGACAGTGGGAGGAATAGTGCCCCATCATTGGTGTCAGTGAGAGGAATAGTGCCCCCATCATTGGTGTCAGTGAGAGGAATAGTACCCCAACATTGGTGTCAGTGAGAGGAATAGTGCCCAATCGTTGGAGTCAGTGGGAGGAATAGTGTCTCATCGTTGGTGTCAGTGGAAGGAATTATGCCCCATCATTGGTGTCAGTGGAAGGAATAGTGCCCCATCATTGGTGTCAGTGGGAGGAATAGTGCCCCATCATTGGTGTCAGTGGAAGGAATAGTGCCCCATCATTGGTGTCAGTGGGAGGAATAGTGCCCCATCATTGGTGTCAGTGGAAGGAATAGTGTCCCATCATTGGTGTCAGTGGAAGGAATAATGCCCCAAGGGCCAGATAAAGGCAAGCAAAGGGCCACATACGGCCCCAGGGCCGCCATTTGGAGACCCCTGGTCTATAGGATATCGATCCTTCCTTCCCTGTTAGTGTCATTAATCCCACATTGTTACTTCGATTACTAAATGCTGAATTCCACGCTGTTCACACCCAGTCACTAGGGGATTTGTTTTCTGTGTTCTGCAAAGTACCTGGTTGATCCTGCTGTTGTCTCCGCCTCCTGCCCGTGTCCCCAATGCAGTTGGGGAATTGGCAGAGGCGTGTTGGCAGCTACTGCACATGCTCAGTTTGCAGTGAGTTTCTATGCTGAGTGTTCCCTCCCTATCTCCTCTAAGCATCCCATGTGACTACAGAGTCACACGTGACCGCCCACTCCATCTCTCCCGCCTCCTCCATCCCTCCCGCCTCCTCCATCCCTCCCACCTCCTCTACGCCCACTAACCAGCTAAACACAACGGAGGAGGAATCCTACATATTGATTGATGGAGGCTTCACCTCCCTGCTATTCTAAGGCACAGGCTGGAGGGGCGTGACACAGCCTGTGACTGGCAGACATCTGCTCCGATTTTGCATTAAAGTCACTAGGGGGCGTTTTTGCATTGAAGTCTATGGGACGCGATTTTGCCTTGAAGTCACTAGGGGTGTGTTTTAGCATCGAGGTCTATGGGACGCAACTTTGCATTGACATCACTGGGGGGGGGGGTGTTTTTGCATCGAAGTCTATGGGACACGATTTTGCATTGAAGTCACTAGGGGGCGTTTTTGCATCGAAGTCTAAGGGACGCAATTTTGCATTGAAGTCACTAGGGGGGCGTTTTAGCATTGAGGTTTATGGGATGTGATTTTGCATTGAAGTCACTAGGGGATCATTTTTGCATCGAGGTCTATGGAACGCAACTTTGCATTGACATCACTAGGGGGCATTTTTGCATCGAAGTCTATAGGACACGATTTTTCAATGAAGTCACTAGGGGGCGTTTTTGCATTGAAGTCTATGGGATGCGATTTTGCCTTGAATTTACTAGGGGGGCGGCGTTTTTGCATCAAAGTCTATGGGACGCGATTTTGCATTGAAGTTGCTAGGGGGGGCATTTTAGCATTGAGGTTTATGGGACATGATTTTGCATTGAAGTCATTAGGGGGTGTTTTAGCATCAAGATTTATGGGACGTGATGTGACTTGAAGTCACTAGGGGGGCATTTTTGCATCGAGGTCTATGGGACGCAACTTTGCATTGACATCACTAGGGGGGTGTTTTTGCATCAAAGTCTATGGGACATGATTTTACATTGAAGTCACTAGGGGGCATTTTTGCATTGAAGTCTATGGGGCTCAGTTTTGCCTTGAAATCACTAGGATTATTATTTTTTTTATCAAAAAGTGAAGTTATCCTTTAAAGTCTATGGGACGCGATTTTACATAGAAGTCACTAGAGGGCGTTTTTGCATGAAAGCCTATGGGATGCCACTTTACACGAAAGTCTGTGGGATGCAACTAGGAGATGTTTTTGCATGAAAGTCTATGGGACGCGACTTTGTACGAAAGTCTATGGGACATGACCTTGCTTGAAAATCTATGGGACGTAATTTTGCAATGAAGTCGCTAGGGTGCATTTTTGCATGAAAGTCTATGGGGATGCGACTTTGCACGAAAGTCTATGGGGACACGACTTTACATGAAAGTCTATGGGACGTGACTTTGCTTGAAAATCTATGGGACGCGATTTTGCAATGAAGTCACTAGGGTGCATTTTTTTGCACGAAAGACTATGGGGACGCGACTTTGCATGAAAGTCTATGGGACGTGACTTTGCTTGAGAGTCTATGGGGCGCAATTTTGCAATGAAGTCACTAGGGTGTGTTTGTGCATTAATGTGTATGGGAGGAGACTTTGTATGAAAGTCTATGGGATGCGACTTTGCATGAAAGTCTATGGGATGTGATTTTGCAATAAAGTCACTAGGGCCCGGTTTTGCATGAAAGTTTATGGCACGCAACTTTGCATGAAACTCCATGAGGCGCGACTTTGCATGAAAGTCTAAGGGATGTGACTTTGCATGGGTCGCAATTTTGAAATGAAGTCACTAGGGCGCGTTCTTGCAGAAGTCTATGGGACACAACTTTGCATGAAAGCCTATGGGACACGACTTTGCATGACAGTCTATGGGACGCGCCTTTGCATGAAAGTCTATGGGACGCGACTTTGCATGACAGTCTATGGGATGCGACTTTGCATGAAAGTCTACGAGACGCGATTTTGCAGGAAAGCCTACGGGACGTGACTTTGCATGTGAGTAGCCGTGACACATTTCTTTTCGATACGTTTGGGCCGCCGGTATATCAGTACATCCCTAGGTAGTGCAGTGCAGGACGCGGGTCCCTCCCTTCTGTTATTACCATCCCCCCTCTTACTTTCTACAAGCTAGCTTTTCTTTTCTGTCATTGTCCGATCACTCACAGGTATCGGCCTCTAACCCCCACGGTGTGAGACTGAAGATCCTCTCCTCCATTATTGTGGGCGGTGCCCTAAAATCATAAAAAATCATAAAAAAAAGGCAATAAGGACCTCCCCCTCCCGAAATACAAACTGAACTGCGGCATTGTGGGGGAGATGTTAGTTGCACCCCAAGCAGTGTCACCATCCCACGATCCGTCACGCTCCTCCTCTGGCCCAGGTGTCTCTGTCAGGGCAGGAGATGAATCCTCCAAGACGCCCGATGCCAAAGTGCAGATTGCAGGCCACCAATACTGTCACCGAGGACGGATGACTGAAAGTGAAAATTGTAAGTGTGTCTTGAACCCGGCAAACGTGAGGCCAGAGGTGTCACTTTTCTTGGAGGCGCCATCCTGTGCGGTGAACAGATTCCACAGGATGTGCTATAATTACTCGCAGAGTTCTCACCGCCGGACGGGTAGAGATGCACAGCGCGACCAACGTATGAGGACACGATGTACCAACAAATAAAGGGCAAGACCCCCCCTCAAAGACTTTGCACTGTGTTATGGCTATGTAGAAACCTACGGAACCTCCAGCAGCCAATCAGAAACCATCTTTAAAAGATCAGACTGCAGTAAAGTGAAAAGTGTTCCTTCTTCCTCCTGGTGGTTTTTCGCACCGTCCCACTAGTGACCGTCCTTTTCCATGGCTCTTGATAAACCTGGTACACGTGTAGCACTACCCCCTCAGGAGTCACTAGAGGTTTGGGCCCCCCTATAGTCCTGCACAGCCAGGCAACATGCATTCCTTCAGACCTTGCACACAGGAGTCAGTAAGGAGCCCTTGAGCTTGGATGGGGAAAAAAGGGTGTATGGGATACCCAGGGTACAACTTCAACTGGCTGAGGACAACTTCCTAAAGCTATTTAGAAGTGCTCACAGGGGTTCTCTTCTCTTCTTGGAGAGCTAGCCAGCCTCTCCTGGTGTAGGAATCCCTGGACAAGGGGTTCTAGAATCTGAACCCTAAAAAGCACAGTCCAGCTTGGGCTAGTCAGGTTTCCCACCCAAATGCCCTCTCCCCTACTCCAGTCCCGGGGGTGAAGATGTACTCACTGTTCCTCCTCTGTAAGCTGCAGGCCTTGGATGGGGAAGAAGGGTGTATGGGATGCCCAGGGTAACTGTTTGGCTGAGGACAACTTCCTGAAGCTATTTAGAAGTGCTCAGAGGGGTTCCCTTCTCTTCTTGGACAGTTAGGCAGCCTCTCCTGGTGTAGGAATCCCTGGACAAGGGGATCTAGAATCTGACTCCTAAAAAGCACACTCCAGCTTGGGCTAGTCAGGTTTCCCACCCAAATGCCCTCTCCCCTGCTCCAGTCCAGGGGGTGAAGATGTACTCACTTGTCCTCTGTAAGCAGCAGGCCTTCTGCTGAGGTAGCTCCTTCCTTAGCTCCACAGATGGTCCTCTCAGAAGGCTGGTGAGGTTCAGCTTTTTGCTCATCAGCAACTCTTCTGGAGGTAGGCCCGTTCCCTGGGCCTCCTCCTGGGCTCCACTCTCCAGCTCCTGCTCTCACATCTTCCACCCAAACTCAACCACTACTGAGCAGTCTCAGTCACTCTTAAGAGCTGTCCCGACTCTATGCCAAGCCTTCTGGCTGGCCAGAATCCCTAAAGAGTGCAGACCAGCTCCTCCTCACCCCCGCCCACTGAGTTCTAGAGACTTCTCCAAGTCTCTAGATTAGGGGGAGGTATCAGTGAACTGATCTACAGAGCCTCTCAGCCACCCAAAGGCCCTCTCCCCTATTCCAGTCCAGGGGGTGAAGATGTACAGTACTCACTGTCCCTCCTCTGTAAGCTGCAGGCCTTCTGCTAAGCTAGCTTCTTCCTTAGCTCCACAGATGGTCCTCTCTCAGGAGGTCAGCGAGGTTCAGCTTTTCTCTCATCAGTAACTCTCCTGGAGGCAGGGTTCTTCCCTGGGCCTCCTCCCGGGCTCCACTCTCCAGCTCCTGCTCTCACATCTTCCACCCGAACTCTCCCGCTACTGAGCAGGCTCAATTACTCTTAAGAGCTGTCCCAACCCCATGCCAAGCCTCCTGGCTGGGGATTGGTCAGAATCCCTAAAGCTTGCAGACCAGCTCCTCCTCACCCCCGCCCCCCGATCTAGAGACTTCTCCAAGTCTCTAGATCGGGGGAGGTATCCGTGAACTGATCTACAGAGCCTCTCAGCCACCAAAATGCCTTCTATCCTGCTTCAGTCCAGGGGGTGAAGATGTACTCAATGTCCCTCCTCTGTATGTTGCAGGCCTTCTGCTAAGCTAGCTTCTTCCTTAGCTCCACAGATGGTCCTCTCTCAGGAGGTCTACGAGGTTCAGCTTTTCTCTCATCAGCAACTCTCCTGGAGGCAGGGCCCTTCCCTGGGCCTTCTCTCGGGCTCCACACTCCAGCTCCTGCTCTCACATCTTCCACCCGAACTCTCCCGCTACTGAGCAGGCTCAATTACTCTTAAGAGCTGTACTAACCCCATGCCAAGCCTCTTGGCTGGGGATTGGTCAGAATCCCTAAGGAGTGCAGACCAGCTCCTCCTCACCCCCGCCCACTGAGTTGTAGAGACTTCTATAAGTCTAGATCAGGGGGAGGTATCAGTGAACTGGTCTACAGAGCCTCTCAACCACTCAAATGCCTTCTCCCCTGCTCCAGTCCAGGGGGGGAAGATGTACTCACTGTCCCTCATCTGTTAGTTGCAGGCCTTCTGCTAAGCTAGCTTCTCCCTTAGCTCCACAGATGGTCCTCTGTCAGGAGGCCGGCGAGGTTCAGCTTTTCTCTCATCAGCAACTCTCCTGGAGGCAGGCCCCTTCCTTGGTCCTCTTCCCGGGCTCCACTCTCCAGATCCTGCTTTCACATCTTCCACCCAAACTCTCCCGCTACTGAGCAGGCTCAGTTACTCATAAGAGCTGTCCCAACCCCATGCCAAGGCTCTTGGCTGGGGATTGGTCAGAATCCCTAAAGCGTGCTGACCAGCTCCTCCTCACCTTTTCCAAGTCTCTAGATCAGGGGGAGGTATCAGTTGTCTGATCTACAGAGCCTCTCAGCCCTGACCCAAAAATGACCCTCTGACTATTTCTCCCTGGCTGCTACGCCCATCAGTGCTGCCCATAAGTGCTGCCTGTTCGCAAATGTGCGCAACGCACAGTGGAGGACGCAGACTCCCCCTATATTAAGAGTATCCATTTCTCCCTTATTCTCCTTCCCCCTCCCTTCCTGAGAGGCCCAGTGACATATGGCCAGTATGTGTGTGGGTTAGGAATGTCACAGGCCCCCCCAAGAGAGTTGAAGTCTCTCTGTCCACAGAACCTGCCAATTGTAACACCGCCTGAGAGACAAGGCAAGCTCTCTCAGGAGTTGAAAGGGATTCTGACCTAATGAGCCTAACTCAGCGTAGGTGACAGAATCAGATAACACTCCTCCAAATCCATTTCTCCCCTATGTCTCATATCTTGGAATATGAGAGACTTACATAAAAACCAGACATACTGTCAGATTGGCTAGGAGGAGCCGAACAGTTTAATGGGTCACTTGACTTGTCTCGCATACACAGGAAAGCAGAAAAATAGATCTCATGAACCGTTTAGCATACACTTTAATAATTCATATCTACTCAATCCTTAAACTTGTCTGCATAATATTCTAACAGTGAAATATATAAATAAACAGCGCTAAATAGATATTATTTAAATCACAAAAAATCAAAATCCCATAACACTTAGTGCATATTTGTATCAAAGGAATCTTCAAATAAAAACTCCATAAAGTCCCTTGTGGTGAAAAATAAAGACCTCCAAATGAAATTTCTAGCCTTCCACCCTTCACCCGCGCACACCAACATCAAACACACTCACCAGATTTAGGTGAATGCAAAGCCTCCAGGAACTTTATAGGGAATCCCAAGCCCTCTTTTCATCTGCTCAAAATTAGCCTCCCCAAGATAAGATCCTCTTTCAGGTCCTCACCGTGGCCTCCTCGCTTGCTCCACCGTGTTATCAAAGAAGAAAACTTACATAGCGTAATATTGCCAAGATCAATCTTATACCGTAATGAACATTCACAATTTTTGTACAGCAGCAATTTAGAAGGGTGATTCATGTAATTTGTATTGGCGCAGGAATATCTTTCTTTTATTCTGCATAATATTCTACCCGCGGGTGGGATGTCACTTATGCATAGGAACAGTTATGAGCCCAAATATGAACTACACACGATTTTGGCTCTAGTTTAGGTCGACACCCAGACCTCCACGCCTACACGAGGTATTGGTCCGTGGTGTCAGAGACACCCCTTGCTGGGGACTTTAAAACAGGCTGTCAGGCCTAAAAGAAAGAAGTTGAAGACGTCTCCCATTTTAACATCATTAACCACCTGGGGAGACCCGTGCCCCTTCTGCTCAGAAACTTGATCTGCTTACATCCAAGGCTTAATGGCAAGTACCTTAACCCTTTAACTTCTCCCTGATATCTCTTTGCTGTGCTGTTATTCTCTGTATGTTTATATATATAGTTACATCTTTTTTTCTGTAAATATTTTTATTGCACCTGTTTGACCTTTTAGTAATAAATCTTTCTTTCTGAAAGTGTTGAACTGTTTCTAAAGCTCTGTATTGCAATTCACGAATCCCAGCCTCTAAAGAGACGCTACTGTTTGTTTAAACCTCTGTATAACCGGCCTGCGGGCCGTTTTATACAGACGATTATTTCAATCATTATAGTGTTATAACTGATAATGCGAGTTTCCTCTTTCTCTGTAAAAAAATGAGATGGGGGCAATGTGAAGGGTTAGTTGCGTAATTAACCCGACCCAGTAACAATCGCTCAGGCTGCCGGTACATCGATTGTGGTCCGTTAGCTGCAAAATCGTTGTGCAGGGTGCAGCTGGGCGTGGCATTGTTACGCACGTCACATCGCGGTTTTAGATCGGCTAGTCCTTCGGTCACGAGTTTGGTGAAAAGGTCTGGGGTCTGATGCTACGATCGTGACATATTAGACGTCGCGATCATAAGATTGTCGCATGTTGGTGGCGGTGATCTTGCGATCGTGACACTGCCCATCAGTACTGCCTATCAGTGCTGCCTATCAGTGCCCATCAGTGCCAGCTCATTGGTGCTGCCTATCAGTGCCACCTTATCAGTGCTGCCTCTCAGTACCCATCAGTGCTGCCTATCAGTGCCGCCTATCAGTGCCCAGCAGTGCCAGTTCATTGGTACCGCCTATCCGTGCCACCTCATTAGTGCTGCCTATCAGTGCTGCCTATAAGTGCCCAGCAGTGCTGCCTATCAGTGCCCATTGGTGCCGCCTATCAGTGCCACCTCATTAGTGCTTCTTATCAGTGCCCATCAGTGCCAGCTCATTGGTGCCACCTAACAGTGCTCATCAGCGCTGCCTATCTATGCCACCTTATCAGTGCCCATCAGTGCTGCCTATCAGTGCAGCCTCATCAACGCACATCAGTGAAGGAGAAAAATTACCTTTTTGGAAAATGTTATAATGGAAACAAAGAAGAACTTTCTTTTTTATTAAAATGTTTTGCTCTTTTTTAGCGCAAAAAATAAAAACCCCAGCGGGGAGTAAATACCACCAAAAGAAAGCTCTATTTGTGTGAAAAAAATTATAAAAATGTAATTTGGGTACAGTGTCGCATGACAGCGCAATTGTCATTCAAAGCTCGACAGCGCTGAAAGCTGAAAATTGGCCTGGGCAGGAAGGGGGTAGAAGTGCCCGGGGGGCAGGAAGGGGGTAGAAGTGCCTGGTAGGCAGGAAGGGGGTGACAGTGCCCGGTAGGCAGGAAGGGGGTAGAAGTGCCTGGTAGGCAGGAAGGGGGTAGAAGTGCCCAGTAGCCAGGAAGGGGGGGGTGCCCGGTAGGCAGGAAGGAGGGGGAAGTGCCCGGGGGGCAGGAAGGGGGTAGAAGTGCCCTGTAGGCAGGAAGGGGGTAGAAGTGTCCTGTAGGCAGGAAGGGGGTAGAAGTGCCCGGTAGGCAGGAAGGGGGTAGAAGTGCCTGGTAGGCAGGAAGGGGGTAGAAGTGCCCAGTAGCCAGGAAGGGGGGGGGGGAGTGCCCGGTAGGCAGGAAGGAGGGGGGAAGTGCCCGGGGGGCAGGAAGGGGGTAGAAGTGCCTGGTAGGCATGAAGGGGGTAGAAGTGCCCAGTAGGCAGGAAGGGGGTAGAAGTGCCCGGTAGGCAGGAAGGGGGTAGAAGTGCCCAGGGGGGGGCAGGAAGGGGTAGAAGTGCCCAGTAGGCAGGAAGGGGGCAGAAGTGCCCGATAGGCAGGAAGGGGGTAGAAGTGCCCGGTAGGCAGGAAGGGGGTAGAAGTGCCCGGTATGTAGGAAGGGGGTAGAAGTGTCTGGTAGGCAGGAAGGGGGTAGAAGTGCCCGGTATGTAGGAAGGGGGTAGAGGTGTCCGGTATGTAGGAAGGGGGTAGAAGTGTCCGGGTGGCAGGAAGGGGGTAGAAGTGCCTGGTAGGCAGGAAGGGGGTGACAGTGCCGGTAGGCAGGAAGGGGGTAGAAGTGCCCAGTAGCCAGGAAGGGGGGGGAGTGTCCGGTAGGCAGGAAGGAGGGGGGAAGTGCCCGGGGGGCAGGAAGGGGGTAGAAGTGTCCAGTAGGCAGGAAGGGGGGCGAAGTGCCCTGTAGGCAGGAAGGGGGGGGGGGGGAAGTGCCCTGTAGGCAGGAAGGGGGTGGAAGTGCCCAGTGGGCAGGAAGGGGGTGGAAGTGCCCGGTAGGCAGGAAGGGGGGGGGGAAGTGCCCGGTAGGCCAGGGGTTAATAGAAAATCATGTGATCTGGTATCGTAAGAAAAAAATTTCATGTGTTGTCCCTTCTAATTATTTCGGACGAAGGCTGAGCACTAACGATTGAATTATCGTACGATCGCATTGAAAGTGGTATTTTTCAGACGATATTCTGATCGCGTGTACTGGGCCTACAACTGAGAGCTGCCCTGATGTATCTGGGTCTGGTCACAAGGAATGTGCTGCTGCAACGTGTTGTAAGAGGCAATTTATTGTGTGTCACCTCAACCCTTGATACTGGTGCATTGTGGTCACAACCGGCAGGCAGAGGACAGGGGTCACAACAGGCAGGACAGAGGACAGGAGTCACTGCTGGCAGGGCAGAGGACAGGGGTCACAACTGGCAGGGCAAAGGACAGGGGTCACAACTGGCAGGGCAAAGGACAGGGGTCACAACTGGCAGGGCAGAAGACAGGGGTCACTGCTGGCAGGGCAAAGGACTGGAGTCACTGCTGGCAGGGCAGAGGACAGGGGTCACTGCTGGCAGGGCAGAGGACAGGGGTCACAACTGGCAGGGCAGAGGACAGGAGTCACAACTGGCAGGGCACTCAGCAGACCTCTTCCTCCCTACACAGATAGCTTTGGCTGGGGGGGGCAACTAAAACCTGGGGGGCATATCCCACCCCAGAACCCCCCTAGATCCGGCCATGCTGCACAGGGTAAATGCAGAAGAAGTCTCTGGTATGGATGTCCAGGTAGTGGCAGAAGTCCAAAGTATGGCAGGACAAGTTGTTGGCTGAAGATACAAAGCCACCCTGTAGGCACGTGCCTAGAAGGGGAATGTTCAATAGTAGAGAGTGAGTTTAGTCTGCCCAAGTTAGCGAAGAGCAATGTTCTAGATCACGGATTTCCCAGGCTGACTTCCCTCCCAGTTCAAATATATACAGGGGGAAGGCCGGGTTCAGGAGGGGGAAGAGGGTTTTCAGTACGGGACCGCATGAGAGTCGGAGGGTCTCTGC
Source organism: Staurois parvus (assembly GCF_062004578.1). Lineage (NCBI taxonomy): Eukaryota > Metazoa > Chordata > Amphibia > Anura > Ranidae > Staurois > Staurois parvus. The sequence goes on from NW_028319917.1 coordinate 23,980, forward strand.
CCTATGGAAGGATGAAGCCTTCGTCTGACACCCCAAAGGATTCACCAGCAATGAACACTACCAGTTATGGGCTCACAGGTATGCCTGGGCAGCCACAAAATAGACAGGAGTTGGACTGTGTTTGCACTTTACCTCTGTATTGTTGTTGAAATATTCAGTAAAGTTGGTAAAAATACTGTGAAGCCTGGACCGAAGTCATTCAAAGGGTTGCATGGTGGAAGGAACAGGTACAAAAACGTAAGCACAGATGGAGTGATTTAGGTCCCAAGCAAGAAGCCGTAGTCTCTGTATGGTGGATCCAGGTGTGTCAATCCAGAAGGCACCTTCTGTTTGTTTGTTATGGAAGGAGCAGGCCTGTAAACCACATATGGGGTACAGTAGGAACATCTCCACAAAGGGTTAATTCGGCAGAAGAATCGGAGCAGGAGAGCAGTTGCCAGAGGTAACCATGAAGTGATGGTAATGAATAGCAGCTGGTCATGAAGCAAGGTACCTGGCACAGGTGAAAGGTCCTCCGGTATCAAGGGGTTGGAGGTCTGGCTCCCTCCCTGGTCCCCTCAAAGTATCTGGGACTGAACCCCCATATATTTAGCTGCATGGTACGGGAGAGCTCAAGGGGTTAATTTAGTGCATGCACGAGGTCCACGCTATGCGCACGGTGAGACCCCATTCTGTTACTGAGAGTGAGGTGGCAGAGTTTTGCTGGACTGGTGGAGAGGGCATGGGTTCAGCAGAGTCCCTCTTGAGGAAGGTGGGACAGAAGACTTCACAGAGGAACTCTGTACATCTAACTACCGTACACTGTGTACAGCTCATCTCTAAGCTGGGGTACCGCCATAATGTTGGCTTTCATATGAACGTGGCCCCACCTGGTTCCAGCCATTGATGAGCATGTAAGCGAGAGGAGAGGTACCCCCCCCCCCGCACATGTGCAAGGGCGAGCAGGCATTGCCCACAACCCCAATGAAAAGGCCGTATTCTAGGGTCAGCTAGCGCAGTGGACACCACAGTGACTGGGACTTAAGATGAAGCTGTGTGCTGGGTACAACAAAGGAGGACAACCCAACTAACAAGCCCAGTCTCTGCTGTCCTATCAGAGAGGTCTTTGTGAGCACATGAGGGCAGGAAACAGTGGTATTTATATTCCCTGGGTGTGTTTAGGAGTCCTAGGGGTTGTGGGAGTCCAAGGAATTGTGGAAGTCAGAGTAGTTAAAGGGGCCTGCACCCTTGCTGGTCAAGGTGGGTAAAGCATAACTCCGTTGCACCTCATACCACTTGAATTAAGTAGATCATACAAAGTCTATAGAAAGAACAAGGACCTGAGCTGGGAGACTGTCTCTCATAAGGTTCGCCAACTTCTCCTGAGGGTCTGGGGGGTAATTATGAAAGAGTAGGCAGTAGCCACCATTGGATGTCCAACAGTCGAGAAACCTGTGTCTCCAAAACTTGCGCAGGTTCTCTATGACATATATCATCAGTCTATCCATTGCTTGGGGAAATGAGGAGCTTATGGTCTAGGAGCCTTGGCTTGTCGCAGGTACTCTCCTTCCAGATGTCAGAGACTGGCATGCTTAGAATAGGCTGCTGCAAGGAAATTGCTAGGATGTCTTCTCACAGTGTCTGCAACGTGCACTTTTGCCCCATGCTAGAACCCTGTCTTCAGGTTGTAGGTGTGATGTCCCCAAAGCAAATTCGACCTCCACAAATCATCATGTTCTACCCATGATCGCTCTTCAATGAACTGTTGAACTTTCAACAGGCAGATTTTTTAGTCCCAGATCCAGGACATGGGAGTGTGCTCCATTTTTTCAGTAAGGATGTTACCCAAAGGTCGGTAGGCCCCTCAAATATGACTTGGTAGGATGAGTGACCTCTTGGGGAATGCACTGTGTGGTTGTATTTCCAGACCACTTTGGCCAAGTCGTGGCTCCCTGTTTTTCATTTCTGGTGGGATAGACCTCTCAGCAGTGGTACCAGGATATGGTTAAATCTCTTCCATGCCCCATTGTCTTGTGGATGGTATGGAGGAGTATGGTCTTCCTTATTCTAGAGTGAAACCACTCCTAAAAGAACTCACTGTCAAAGCAGGATCCACGATCCAAGTGTATCTTCTGTGAGCAGCCGTAGGGGAAGCAGAAATGATTCCATACCACTTAGGTCTTAGCAGTCTGTTGACAAGTTCTTCTTGCTACTGTAAGTGGTCCACCATTATCAGCACATGATGGTAACCGTTTTTTGACTTGTCGATAATAAGGAAGTTGACAATCTGCACGATCGACGTATGCCAGGTGGCATCCAAATCTCTCAGCCCACTTTGAAACTGAACAGACCACACGGTATTGAAAAAATTGTTTGATCAACTGGATCCGCCCCACGCACATGGCAAGACGCTTCAAACAGGATAACGTCTTGTGGACATACCAGTGTCCTGCTTCTACGATGATTTTCTCTTCCGCACACACCATGACCTGCCAGGTCATGAGGGATCAACATTCTGTGGTACAGTATGCAGTCTTCCAAGATGAGACGGGGCCAGTCACTCATCAATGTCCTGGTTTCTGGCAACAGCTTTTCTCTCTGGACTTGGACAACCACTATAACCATGCTGCTTCGCATTGTTTTTTCTCTGGGTCTCTGCCCAGTTATTCCCTTCTTGTACATGGAAGAGGTCCACTGGAAGTCTGCTCTTAGGCCTCCCTCAAGTCATGTCTGAGTCCAATGGGGCTGGTTTTCAGAATGCTGGGACAAGACATCTGCTCCTGTCTTGAGCATTTAGACCTTATCCGGTTTTGACTGCTGGTTTGGCTAACGACTCTAGATCCTTCAGCATCCCACACACCACCACTATCTGCAGAACTTCACAGATCATTACGACTTGCCTTGAATGTACAGTAGGTAAACACCTTTGGGCTAGCAGCTCAGCAATTCACACGACTTACATTTCTGGTACAGCCCTGCTGTTGTCATGCTGTAGGTCAGGGGTCTCCAAAGTTTCTAAGCAAAGGGCTAATTTTCTGTCCTTCAGGCTTTAGGGGGGGCCCGGACTATGGCCATTGGGAGAAGAAAATGCCTCAACATCAGTGCCCCATTATTGGTTTTAATGAGTGGAATAGTGCTCCATTGTTGGTATCAGTGGAAAAAATAGTGCCCTATTGATGGTGTCAGTAGGGTGGCTGGTGCCTCATCATTGGCGTCATTTGGTGAAATAGTGCCCCAAGGCCCAGATAAAGGCAAGCAAAGGGCCACATCCACCCCCCCTCCGGGCTGCAGTTTGGAGACCACTGCTGTAGGTCATTAGTTTAGGCCAATACAAACATTAATAGCAATCATAGAGGACTGTGCAAAAATTCTGATGCTGTCGTATAAACCCTCCATTAGCAAGAAGCTCAACTGTTAGTGGGATTATACCAAAGTGGAAGCAACTGGGAACAACAGCCACTCAGCCACCAAGTGGTAGGCCACATCACATGACAGGGTGGGGTCAGCGCATGATGAAGCGCACAGTGCGCAGAAGTCGCCAACTGTCTGCAGAGTCAATAGCTAAAGACCTCCAAACTTGGTGTGGCCTTCAGATGAGCCCAACAACAGTGTGTAGAGAGCTTCATGGAATGGGTTTCCATGGCCGAGCAGCTGCATCCAAGCCTTCCATCACCAAGTGCAATGAAAAGCCTCGGATGCCGTGGTGTAAAGCACGCCGCCACTGGACTCTAGAGCAATGGAGACGTGTTCTCTGGAGTGACCAATCATGCTTCTCTGTCTGGAAATCCGATGGACGTGTCTGGGTTTGGCGGTTGCCAGGAGAACGGTACTTGCCTGACTGCATTGTGCCAAGTGTAAGGTTTGGTGGAGGAGGGATTATGGTGTGGGGGTGTTTTTGAGGGGCTGGGCTTGGCCCCCTAGTTCCAGTGAAGGGAACTCTTAAGGCAACATTTTGGAAATTCGATGGATGTGTCTGGGTTTGTCGGTTGCCAGGAGAACGATGCTTATATTTATTTTATATTTTAAGCATCACTTTTGACAATTGACTGATAATATCATTGTGTGCTTGGAGATCGTCTACAAGGAGACCCTCCCCCATGCTACATCCAAGCATTAGGAGAACCTACATGCATTATTAAAGCTCAACTCCAACCAAAACCCTCTTTGGGAAGGATGAGAATGAGTTTAGAACCCCCCCCCCCCAGATTTCTATTGCTTCCTGTGCCCTCACCGTTTGAGATTTCCCCTCACTTTGTGTTCTCCTGTCACTGAGACTTGTAATGGATGGGAACCTCCCCAACCGGGATACAGGAAAATCTGACACATGTTCTGTCTCTTCAACTACTTAATGAAATCAAATTTTTTCTGAGGTTGGGCTTTGAAATGAACCCATGCTTTGCCCATGTGGACTTCACAGGTTAACTTCCATACCATCCCCCCAGCACATACTCACATTTCCTCCCCCGTCTGTCCTATTCAACCATCAGGAATGAACATAAGAAGCCACTCCATGAAGGTTCTAAGTCACTGAAGCTACCACGGGGCTGAAGAACCATGCCCATGTGACCGTATTGGTCCAAACCTGTCACACTTCCTGTGTTATCTCAAAGAGTCTATCAACCCTTCCAGTTTTTAGGACGGACAACAGAACGATCAGCCTCCATTTTGTAGAAATCCAAGGGTGGGAGCAGGGGTGGACTGACCATTTGGAAACTCGGGCACTGCCCGAGGGCCCGGGGTCCGTAGGGGGCCCCATGAGATGCCCCTGGTACCTTTTTCATAGGCTTTTTTTGAGTTTGGGCAAGGACACAGGGGCCCCATGGTCCCCTATTGCCCGGGGGCCCCATGAATTGTCAGTCCGCCCCTGGGTGGGAGTGGTTGAGGAGTATGGCAAGAGAAAGCAGTGTTCATGCCTTCTTTTCTTTGAAATTTCTGTGGTACTGAATCAAAAACCTTGGTGGGGAGGGCGGGACAGACTTTGGCATCCTACTGCTGAAAGACGTCATACAACCTGGACAGCAGAAGTGTTGAGTTAGATGTGCCCCTCCCCCCCAACTAGATTTGTGGATGCCCATGTGACCATTGAGCCTTGTCAGGTGGGACAAGGCCATTTTAAATAGTTGGAGGCTGTTCTATAATGATGGTGGAAGAGAGATGAAGAGGGTATAGAGATTATTTAAAAATGAGCGGACTGCCCATGAGTAAGGCCACAGCGGCATTACTGGACCTACTTGTGTAGCCAACAAAGATGTTCAACGTTGGAGTCCACCAAGTTTCCGGCTTATATCTATCTACATTTAAAATATTGAGGGACCGCACACTCCAACCACGAGCCTTGGCTTTCAGCCTTGGAGAGCTTCGCCAGCAGTAGAGCCATTCTACGACGTCTTGCCCCGTAGCCCTCATTCAGTTGCCGAAAATAACCAAAACAATACGTCATCCAATATGAATTATTAAAATAAAATTGCCTATAATAGAACGGGGCTGAATACAAATGTCGGATGTTGGCTCTTGCTTTCAGTCAGGTGGAGCCTTCTGTACACCAGTTAGTAATAGATACTGTACTTCACAAAAAAATTAAATTTCCGTTTTTGGTTTGGTTTTCATCTAAACAAGGCTGAAGTCTCTTTGAACCTTCTCACGTCAATTCAGATGTTCAAATCCGGCCCATACAAGGCGATGTGGTCTGCATTATTTTTCTTCTTCTAGCTGTTTATATTCACACCCCGGGTCACTTTTGACCACATCAGCACAATGGAATATTTGGTGGGTTCAGGGCGGAGGCCAGCACTAGTAGCATCTGACAAGGACATCGGAGCTCAGAGCTACACTCCATTTTCTGTGATGGCCTCATCGGTGCTTCTTCTCTCTCTGCTGGCAGGTACGTTGGGTATAGATGCGGGTTGAATCCTGATTTTACCAATTTTTCAATCGAAGAGCAACAACATTTTTAAAAATTTGAACTGCTTTCCCAATTTGCCCATCGAGACTTGAAATTTTTAAAAATGTGAATTTATTTTCAGATTCTCACACCAAAACTTGACATTTCTAAAAATTTTAATTCCTTTCCCAATTTCCCCACCAAGATTTGATATTTCAAAAAATGTTAATTCCCTTCCCATTTCCCCATGAAAATTTGACATTTATAAAACTTTTTAATTAATTTCTCGATTCCCCCAACATAATTTGACATTTCTAAAAATTTTAATCCCTTTCCCAATTTCCCCACCAATACTTGAAATTTCAAAAAATGTGAAACTCTCCACCAAAATGTGACATTTATCAAAACTGTAATTCTTTTCCTGATTTTCTCACCAAAACTTAACATATCTAAAAATGTGAACCGCTTTCCCAATTTCCTCACCAAAACTTGATACTGTATGTCTAAAAATTTTAATTCCTTTTTATTCCTCCAGGAAAATTTGATATTTCTGAAACTTTGAATTCATTTTCTGATTCCCCCCCCTAAATTTGACATTTCTAAAAATTTTAATTATTTTCCTCATTTCCTCACTGAGACTTAACATATCTAAAAATTTTAACCCCTTTCCCGATTTCCTCACTAAAATTTGACATTTCTAAAAATGTGAATCCCTTTCCCGATTTCCTCACCAAAATTTGACATTTCTAAAAATATTAATTCCCTTCCCATTCCCCCACAAAAATGTGACATTTCTAAAACTTTGAATTCATTTCCCGATTCCCCCACCAAAATCTGACATTTCTAAAAATTTTAATTCTTTTCCTCATTTCCTCACTGAGACTTACCATATCTACAAATTTGAACCCCTTTCCCGATTTCATCACCAAAACTTGACATTTCTAAAAATGTGAATCCCTTTCCTGATTTCCTCACCAAAACTTGATATTTATAAAAATTGTAATTCCCTTCCCATTCCCTCACGGAAATTTGACATTTATTAAACTTTTAATTATTTTCCTGATTTCCTCACCAAGACTTAACATATCTAAAAATGTTAACCCTTTTCCCCATTTCCTCACAAAAAATTTGACATTTCTAATCATTTTAATCTCTATCTCAATTTCCTCGCCAAAACTTTATATTTGTAAAAATTTTAATTCATTTCCCGATTCCCTCATGAAAATTTGACATTTTCATAAATTTTAATTCCTTTCCCCTACCAAAATTTGACATTTCTAAAAAATATAATTCTTTTATTTTATTTTTTTTATTTCTTCACCAAAACTTGACATAAAAATATTAATTCATCTCCCGATTCCCGGACTAGAATTTGACATTTCTAAAAACTGTAATTCTTTTCCTGATTTCTTCAGCAAAACTTGAGTTTTCAAAAAATTTTAATTCCCTTCCCATTTCCCCACGAAAATTTGACATTTTTAAAACTTTGAATTAATTTCCCAATTCCAACACCAAAATTTAACATTTCTAAAAATTTTAATTCTTTTCCTGATTTCCTCACCAAGACTTAACCTATCTAAAAATTTGAACCCGTTTCCTGATTTCCTCATAAAAATTTTATATTTCTAATAATTTTAATCCCTTTCCCAATTTCACCAAAACTTTACATTTCCAAAAAATTGAATTCCTTTCCCCCACCAGAATTTGACATTTCTAAAAATTCTAATTCTTTTTCTGATTTCTTCACCAAAACTTGACATTTCTAAAAATTTTAATTCTATTCCCATTCCCCCATGACAATTTAGCATTTCTAAAACTTTGAATTAATTTCCCAATTCCCCCACCAAAATTTGACATTTCTAAAAATTTTAAATCTTTTCCTGATTTCCTCACCAAAACTTGACATTTCTAAACATTTTTAATTCCCTTCCCATTCCCCAATGAAAATTTTAAATTTCTAAAACTTTAAATTAATTTCACGATTCCCCCACCAAAATTTGACATTTCAACAAACCGGAATTATTTTCCTGATTTCCTCACCGAAACATAACATTCCTAAAAATTCGAACCCCTTTCCTGATTTCCTCACCAAAATTTGACATTTCTAAACATGTAATTCCTGTGTGTATTGGTGAGTTGGGATCCTTTGTATTTCTGGTGAGTTATAAATCCCTATAATCTTAGAAGACAAGAGATCTGATTTGGTTTGTAGATTCTGTTGTCTGGGAGATTGTTCCCGGTTCAGGCCGATCGGATTCAGTCCTGGCTCTGCAGAAAAACTCGATCAGTCTTCTGTCTGGAGGACTTCCTGTATGTGGGCTTCCCGGGGAAATTCCCAAATATGAATCTTCTGAATACAAAGTATAATATCTTCTGTAGTCCGTCTGCCTGCAGAGAATCTCGGTGTCTGTGACGTCACCACTGACAGTCCGGCACTAACAGTCCTGGCATCCCTCATCTCCGGAGCTTTCTGTGCATCTCAGTCCTGGAAGTTCCGCACTGCGGGAGATAAATCGCACGAAACGCGTCTCTGTGCAGAGAAGACGCAACATGGAAGTCGCCGATTGTGCTGAGACCTTCACAGGGATATCTGGTGATACGATGTGTCTCACGCAGCTCAGTGAATCCTCTCCTCTCCCTCTTCTTTTCTCTCCTCTCCACTTTTTCTCTTTTTCTCTCTTCTCTTCTCTTTTCTCTCTTCTTTAATTTCATCTCCTCCTCTTCATTTCTCTTCCTTTCTCTCCTCTCCTCTGCTCTCCTCTCTTCCTCTCCTCTTTCTCTTATTTTCTCTCCTCTCTTCTCTCCTCTTTTTTCTCTCTTCTCTCCTCGTTTTCTCTCTTCTCTCCTCATTTTCTCTCTTCTCTCCTCTTTTCTCTCTCTTCTCTTCTTCTCTCTCCTCTCCTCTTTTTCACTTATTTTCTTCCCTCTCCACTCTTCTATTTTTCTTTCCTCTCTTCTCTTTTTCTCTCTTCTCTCCTCTTTTTCTCTCTTCTCTTCTCTTCTCTCCTATCCTCTTCTCTTTTTTTCTTCTTCCCTCCTCTCCTCTTCTCTTTTTCTCTCCTCTCCTCTCTTTCTCTTCTTCTCTCCTCTCTTCTCTTTTTCTCTCCTTTCTTCTCTTCTCTTTTTCTCATCCTCTCTATCCTCTATTCTCTTTCTCTCTCTTCTCCTCTCTTCTCTTTTTCTCTCTCCGCTCCTCTTTTTCACTTATTTTCCCCCCTCTCCACTCTTCTCTTCTTTTTCTTTCCTCTCTCCTATTTTTCTCTCTTCTCTCCTCTTTTCCTCTCTTCTCTTCTCTCCTCTCCTCTTCTCTTTTTCTCTCCTCTCCTCTCTTTCTCTTCTTCTCTCCTCTCTTCTTTTCTCTCCTCTCTTCTTTTTCTCTCCTCTCCTCTTTTTCTCTTCTTCTTCTCTTCTTCATTCCTCTCTTCTTTTTTCTCTCTCCTCTCCTCTTTTTTCTCTCTTTTTCACTTTTCTCCTCTTTTTTCTCTCTTTTTCACTTATTTTTTCTCCTCTCCACTCTTCTCTCCTCTTTAATTTTTCTCTTCTCTTTTTCTCTACTCTACTATACTCTTCCCTTCTCTTTTCTTTTTTTCTCTCTTCTCTTCTCCTCTACATTCATTGCTCTTCCCTCACATACAAGTTCATCTTGCCCTCAGGCTAGGATGCAGAACCGCACCCCCTGTTCCCATTCTCTGCCCCCTCGCTCCGCTGTGCCCAGGGCAGCTGCCCCTCCTGCCCACCCCTTGTCCCAGGCCCCGCCCTCTTGATCCGCGTTCCATTGATTCCTCATCTACTGATACATTTTCATGGCTGGAATAGTCGGCGGAGGATTCGCATTCATTTTTCTCTGATTATTATGTTGTTTCCTCAGACGCATTGTACAGATTGCAAACATTTGAGGTGTTCGTCCGTATGAACGAATTGTTCAAGTTGTGAGTTTTTCAGATGCTTTACGTCTTCAATCTTTTGTACAATTCTGAAAATGGTTCCCCGAGCCTTTGATCAGAAAGATGGATCGTTCAGAAGGATCCTCGTCCTTACGCTGCCCATACACGTATAGATTTCCGTTCGAGAATTATTTTTGTTTCAAGAGCATTCAAATGATTTTCTAATTGTTAGTGGGGGGGGGTCAAATCGATGTTCATTTTCGACAGCGGTGATGGGAAAAATTCGAAGGGTCAGGAAGGAAAACTTTTCTCGATCAAACAAATTTTCAGCCGGTGTATGCGGTTTCAGAAATGACATTCGTTTTAAAGTCGGTTGTTAAAAGCAAAAGACGATTTTCGAACAGAACAAATCAAAGTGCAAAAAATAAAAAAAACGCACAGGCGATCAAATACTATTAAAGAAATCTCAATTTGTGGGGAAAAAAGGATGTACATTTCATTTGGGAGCGTCGCACGACCGCGCAATTGTCGAATTCATTGAATGTTCAAAGAATTTTTGTACGACTTTTCTTACGAATATTCTCGTTCGAAAATCTACATGTGTATGGCCAGCCTCAGGCTACTTTCACACTGATCTGCCGCAAAAACGCAAAGGTGTTTTTTACCGCGCTTTTCCCACGCTTTCTGAGCACTTTTTAACCTCTTCCCATCCGCCCCATGACAGAAATACAGCTACAGGGCGGCATGGTCGTGCAAAATCACATATATGTATATGTATATCTATATACAGTGGGGATGGAAAGTTTGGGCCCCCCAGCTAAAAATGTGTATTAATGTGCATAAAGAAGCCAAGGAAAGATGGAAAAATCTCCAAAAGGCATCAAATTACAGATTAGACATTCTTATAATATGTCAACAAAAGTTAGATTTTATTTCCATCATTTACACTTTCAAAATAACAGAAAACAAAAAAATGGCGTCTGCAGATGTTTGGGCCCCCTGCAGAGTTAATATCTTGTACTGCCCCCTTTGGCAAGTATCACGGCTTGTAAACACTTTTTGTAGCCAGCCAAGAGTCTTTCAATTCTTGTTTGAGGTATCTTTGCCCATTCTTCCTTACAAAAGTCTTTCAGTTCTTTGAGATTTCTGGGCTGTCTGTCACGCACGGCTCTTTTAAGGTCTATCCATAGATTTTTAATGATGTTGAGGTCAGGAGATTGTGAAGGCCATGGCAAAACCTTCAGTTTACGCCTCTTGATGTAATCCCCCGTGGATTTACAGGTGTGTTTAGGATCATTATCCATTTGTAGAAGCCATCCTCTCTTTAACTTCAGCTTTTTCACAGATGGCATCAAGTTACCATCCAAAATTTGCTGAAATTTTATTGAATCCATTTTTCCTTCTACTCGTGAGATGTTCCCTGTGCCACTGGCTGCAACACAACCCCAAAGCATGATTGATCCAACCCCATGCTTCACAGTTGGACAGAGGTTCTTTTCATTAAATTCTGTGCCCCTTCTTCTTCAAACGTACCTTTGCTCATTCCGGCCAAAAAGTTCAATTTTAACCTCGTCGGTCCACAGAACTTGTTTCCAAAATGCATCAGGCTTGTCTATATGTTCATTTGCAAAGTTCAAACAATGATTTTTGTGGTGAGGACGTAGAAGAGGTTTTCTTCTGATGACTCTTCCATGAAGACCATATTTGTACAAGTATCTCTTTATAGTGGAATAGTGACCACAACTCCAGTGTCTGCCAGATCTTTCTGGAGGGATCGTGCAGTCAAACGTGGGTTTTGAATTGTTTTTCTCACAATCCTGCGAGCTGTTCTGTCTGATATTTTTCTTGGTCTTCCAGATCTTGCTTTAACTTCCACTGTTCCTGATGACTGCCATTTCTTAATTACATTCCGAACAGAGGATATTGACATCTGAAAACGCTTTGCTATCTTCTTATAGCCTTCTCCAGCTTTGTGAGCGTCAACTATTTTCAGTTTCAGTTTTCTAGACAACTGCTTAGAAGAAGCCATGGTGCTGATTGTTGGGGCAAGGTCAGATGAGTCGGGGCATTTAAAACCTTTGAGATTGACATCACCTGGTCTTCCCAGACGATGATTGAGAACAATCCATGACACTGGCAGGTCTCAGCTTGGCAAAGGGGGCAGTGCATGCTATAAATTCTGCAGGGGGCCCAAACTTTTGCAGACGCCATTTTTTTGTTTTCTGTTATTTTGAAAGTGTAAATGATGGAAATAAAATCTAACTTTTGTTGACATATTATAAGAATGTCTAATCTGTAATTTGATGGCTTTTGGAGATTTTTCCATCTTTCCTTGGCTTCTTTATGCACATTAATACAAATTTTTAGCTGGGGGGCCCAAATTTTCGATCCCCACTGTATATGTGTGTGTGTGTGTGTATATATATAATATGTGATTTTGCATTTCAGGGTAGGGGGCATGCGCGCTCCATACCTGCAGCGCCGTTCGCGGCTGCCAATCGCCAGCTCCCAGTGATTGCTGAGCATCTCCAAAACAGTTCTCCTCCCTGTCAGCTCCTGCACACTGCTTTGTATGGCTCTGCATAGCAGCATGTGTGCAGTGAAACACACACAGCACACAGTTAACCCTTTGATCGCTCCTCACGTGCCATTAGTACAGTGTCAGGGCTTTTTTTTTAGCACTGATCACTGTATTGGTATCACTGGGGATGTCAGTGACACCAAGTCAGTCCCCCCCCCCCAGTGTCAGAATGCCCGCCGCAGTCCCGCTATAAGTCGTTGATTGCCACCATTACTAGTAAAAATTATTTAATAAAAAAAATCCCAGTATCTCTCCCGCCATTTGTAGATGCTATAACTTTCCCGTAAACTAATTAATTTACACATATTGGGATTTTTTTCAGCAAAGACACGGATCGGGAGACATTTTGGCCAAATTTTATGACCAAATTTGTAAAATTTTTTTACTGGACATGTTTCATAGGAAAAAATATAGTTTTTTTTCTCAAAATTGTCGGTCTTTTAAAGAAAAGAAAAAAAAAAACCACAGCGCAAAAAAAAATAAAAAAATAAAATAAATTCACAAAACTTAAATGAAAAATATATATAATTTCCAAAGCAAAGTGCAAAAAATAAAAGTCCCAATCCAATCTTTTTTTTTTTTTTATAGCGCAAAAAGATAAAAACCGCACAGGCGATGAAATACCACCGAGAGAAAGCTCAATTTGTGGGGAAAAAAAGGACGTAAATTTCATTTGGGAGCAGTGTTGCACGACCGCGCAATTGTCGAATTCATCAAATGTTCAAAGAATTTTTGTATGACTCTTCTTACGAATACTATCATCCGAAAATGCCAGGGGAGGGAATGGGGGTGATAGGGGAGGGAATTGGGGGTGATAGGGGAGGGAATGGGGGTGATAGGGGAGGGAATTGGGGGTGATAGGGGAGGGAATTGGGGGTGATAGGGGAGGGAATGGGGGTGATAGGGGAGAGAATTGGGGGTGATAGGGGAGGGAATTGGGGGTGATAGGGGAGGGAATGGGGGTGATAGGGGAGGGAATTTGAGGGAACTTGTACTAGAAGAGGGGAATTGGGGGTTTGCTAGGAGGGGGGATTGGGAGGGGTTGTGTTAAGAAGAGGGGCTTTGTGCCAGGGGAGGGAATGGGGGGGGGGATTTGTGTTAGGAGTAGGGATTTGGGGGAATTTGTAGTAGATGGGGGGATGGGAGAATTTGTACTAGATAGGAGGATTGGGGGGGGGGATTTGTGCTAGAAGAGGGGATTGGGGGTTTGCTAGGAGGGGGGATTGGGAGGGGTTGTGGTAGGAAGGGGGGATTTGTACTAGGAGAGGGGATTGGGTGGGAATGTGTGCTGGGTGGGGGGATTGGGGGGATTTGTTTTAGAAGAGAAGGATGTTAGGGTTGTGCTAGGAGGGAATTGGGAGGGGGGATTTGTGGTAGGAGGGGGTATTGGGGGAGGTGTTTCTAGGCAGGTTAATTCGGGGGTGGACTTGTGCTAGGAGAGGGGATTGAAGGGGAGGGGGGATTGTGCTAGGAGGGGGTTTGGGTAGGAATGTGCTAGGAACGGGGGATTTGTGCCAGGAGGGGGGGGATTTGTGCTAAGAGGGGGGATTTATGCTAGGAGGGGGGATTGAGGGAGTTGTTGCTAGGCAGGGGGATTTGGGAGGGTGGAGTTGTACTAGGAGAGGGGGATTTGCTTTAGAAGAGGAGGATGGGGGGGAAATTGTGCTGGGGGGGATTGGGAGGGGTTGTGCTAGGTAGGGGGATTGGGGGGAGGGGTGGATTTGTACTAGGAGGGGGGGATTGGGGGGGTTTGTTTTAGAAGAGGAGGGTGGGGGGGGATTGTACTGGGGGGGATTGGGAGGGGTTGTGCTAGGCAGGGGGATTGGGGGGAGGGGTGGATTTGTATTAGGAGAGGGGGGATTGGGGGGATTTGTTTTAGAAGAGGATGGGGGTGGGTTGTGCTGGGGGGGATTGGGAGGGGTTGTGCTAGAAGAGGTAATTGGGTGGGAATGTGTGCTGGGAGGGGGGATTGGGGGGGATTTGTTTCAGAAGAGGAGGATGGGGGGGGGGTGGATTGTGCTGGGGGGGTATTTGGGTGGGGAGAAAGGATTTGTGCTGGGAAGGGTAATTTTGGAGGGGGTTATGCTAGGAGGGATATAGGGGGATTTGTGCTAGGAGGGGGGGATTTGAGGGGATTTGATCTAGGAGGGGGGATTTGGGGGGAGGATGGATGCTAGGAGGGGTGAAATAGAACTACAGGTGAAGTTTTATTTGTTTTTTCGGGGGGGGGGGGGTGCAAGTAGTTGGCCTTACCTGGGGCGCAGTAGTCTGGTAGTCTAGCACCGGCCCTGAGTGTGACGGCAGACGCAGGAGGAATCGCACCGGTGTGGACGAGGCCTTCAGAGCATCAAGAAGAAATCGATGTATTTATAGAATATCTCACAATGTCCTCCAATGCAGATCGCTCTTCAGAGGGCACCTGTGAACGAGCCCTTAGCCCTGCTTCACGCTAGGAATCGCCTTATGAATCGCACTTCATTCCTGCGCCATTCACGCACGAATCATCACCAAAGCAGCGCATGAGCCAACGTTAGAGACGCACTACAACCGGATCGCGTGATCGTTTTGTACCATGCAGTCTGTCGCAGGCAAACGTTGCTGCGATTTTGTGACCTGCGTTTGGGGCGTCTTTAACATGGCGCTGATGCATGCTGCAGTGAGATTTGAATGTGGCACAGGAAATGCGCACGGATCGCGGGTTTTCCCCGCTAAACTGCATTCTAGTTTGAACCCGGGGCTTACTCCACCGGTCGCACCAAACCCGACTTACAGCGAAGTGGCACGATTTCGAAGTTGGGGGACATGCCGATTTCAGGTGCGATTTGCAAGACATTCGACACAGCAAATCGCACCAAAAGTAACACATGCGCTACTTTAGAAATTGCTGCGGCTCCGACCAAGTCAGAACCGCCCCAATATGACCGCTGTAATTGCGGACAATAGGGTACGACATTTGCAAGTCGCATGGCATACAAATCGCATGCCGATTCGCATCCAGCGTGACTGGGGACTGAAACTCCAAACTTTCTCCATTAATAATCTTCTATTCCCAACAGAAGCAATAAACAATTAATTGAAATGGATACAATAAATATCTGATTTACACCCCGGTCACACCAGATGCGACTTGGCATGCGATTTACGTGCCATGCGACTTGCAAATCGCATGCCAAGTCGCACCCTACTGTCCACAATTGATCACACCGGTGTGATTTGGGAATTGAAATCACAGCTGAAATCGCATCTAATTAATGCGAATGTCAGCGTCTTAACGCGTGCGATTTCTACAGTAGTTCTTACGTGACTTTTGGTGCGATTTGCATAGACATCTTGCAAATCGCACCTGAAATCGGCATTTCCCTTCAGTTTGACTTCAAATCCGGAATTGTTGCAACCGGGGGGGTGTCAAGTCGCCGGTCACACCGCTGCGATTTGTGTGCGATTTCTGAAGACTCTGTTGCGACTTGATTTTCCTGCCATTTGCAACGCGATCTCGGTTCTATCGTATATGTCTGAGAAATCGCAACGAAACAGAACAAAGCCACGCAAGGACTACTGTAGAAATCGCACGCGTTAAGTCGCTGACATTCGCATTCGTTGGATGCGATTTCAGCTGCGATTTCAATTCCCCAATCGGGCGCTAAAACCAAATTGATGAAACGGTTTCGATTTTTTTCTTTTTGGCCGGCTGCTAAGTGTATGGGGGAACTCTTCGCATTGCATTGCCCTGTGACCCGTCCTTCTGCTCGCTGTCATCTGATTGGGTCGGGCGCCATTGATACTCATGCGGTATACGTGTCTCCTCCCCCCAGGTGCCGGCGCAGTGACGGTGCTCCAGCGTCCTCCATCGCTCACCCTGTCTGAGGGGGAGACGGCCGAGATGTTCTGTGATATAGGAAATGTCGGGAAGATTTCAGCTCATTACTGGCATGTGATTACATCCACCGATTATCTATTACTGGGAAATAATTCGAGGACGACCGTCACCCAGAATTCCCTCACCATCCAATCCGTCACCGAGGAAGATGCCGGACTGTATGTCTGCACCGTGCGGGATGGGGGACTGATTGTACACTCGGGGGACGGAACGCGTCTGTCAGTCCAAGGTGAGACGGATCGCACGATTATTATTATACCCGATTATACCCGTTACGTCAGAATGGCTCCGTGCACACTAGCATTTTAGAGGCTCCTAGAAGCTGTTGTGAGCATTTTTTTTGTCTGCTCCTAGAAGCTATCAGTGCTCTCCTACGTGTCCATGCGCAAGACTTCAGGCTATTAGCGTTTTTCAAGCTTCAGTGTCTAGGAGCAAAAAAAAAAAACAAACCTTTTTTTGTAGGGTTTTTGGGAGCGTTGTTCCTGCAGAAAAAAAAACTTTGAATGATCCTAACAGCTTTTTTCTAGCATTTTTTATACATGTGCTGTAAAATCTGCTAAAAAACGTTGCTAAAAAATGCTGTTATTAGTGTTTATTCAAGCATTTTTTTAGCTTTAGAAAAAAAAAAAAGAAGCTGTTATTAGCATTTTTTTCTGAATAGCTTTTTGAATAATTCTTCCAGCAGGAGCTATTACCTCCAATAAAATTGCGCCGCATCATATTAAACATGGCGCCTGTGTAATACACATGTGTGGGCGCACCGCAAGTATACAGTTGCAAGAAAAAGTATGTGAACCCCTTGGGATTACGTGGAGTTTTGCATGAATTGGGCATAAAATGTGCTCTGAACGTCATCTAAGTCACAACAATAGAAGAACACAGTCTGCTGAACATAATACAACACAAACATTAGATGTTGCCATGGTTTAACCACTTGAGCCCCAGAGGATTTACCCCCCTTAATGACCACGCCTTTTTTTGCTGTTTGGCGCTGCACTAATTCAAATGATAATTGCGCGGTCATGCAATGCTGTACCCAAACAAAATTTACGTCCTTTTTTTCACACAAATAGAGCTTTCTTTTGGTGGTATTTGATCACCTGTGCGCTTTTTATTTTTTGCGCTATAAACAAAAAAACCACAAAAATTTTGAAAAAAAACAATATTTTCTACTTTCAGCTATAAAAAATATATCGTAAACTCAAAGTTAGTCATAAATTTAAGCCAAAATGTATTCTGCTACATGTTTTTGGTAAAAAAAATCCCGTGCATTAGCGGGCAAACTGGCGCTATCTAGGAGGGGCGCTAACACTATTGGAAGTCACCAGCGACACTAATACAGTGATCAGTAAAAATCTGTTCACTGTAATCAATGACACTGGTGACAGGGCAGTGAAGGGGTTAACTGGGGGGGGGGAGGGGGGCGATCAAGGGGTTAAATGGGATTTCTGGTGCACTAGCGGGCAAACTGGCACTATCTGGAAGGGGCGCTAACTCTATCGGAAGTCGCCAGCGACACTGATACAGTGATCAGTAAAAATTGGTTCACTGATCAGTGACACTGGTGACAGGGCAGGGAAGGGGTTAACTGGAGGGGGGGGTGATCAAGGGGTTAAACGGGATTACTGGTGTACTGGCGGGCAATCTGGCGCTATCTGGAAGGGGCGCTAACTCTATCGGAAGTCACCAGCGACACTGATACAGTGATCAGTAAAAATTGGTTCACTGATCAGTGACACTGGTGACAGGGCAGTGAAGGGGTTAACTGGAGGGGGGGGGGGGCGATCAAGGGGTTAAACGGGATTACTGGTGTACTGGCGGGCAATCTGGCGCTATCTGGGAGGGGCGCTAACTCTATCGGAAGTCGCCAGCGACACTGATCAGTAAAAATCGCTTCACTGATCAGTAACACTGGTGACAGGGCAGTGAAGGGGTTAACTGGAGGGGGGGCGATCAGAGGGTTAAATGTGTCCTAGAGTGTTCTAACTGTAGTGTAGTGCTTGTGTACTCACTTTTTGGATGTCTTCTTCTCTGTCTGGAACGGAATGTGTCCAGGCAGAGAAGAATGACATCATATCCTGCCCTGTGTGTATGTCAACATAGGACAGGATAGGACAGGGACCGATCATGTGATTTCAGCCAGAAATCACTGGCTGAAATCTAATGATTGATCCCTCCTGGATCAAATAGTGTCACCCGCGGGTCGGCGGGAGAGCGCGCGCGTGCCCCCTGCCGGCGAAAGTGTCGGGAGCGCGGAACCCGTTTTAAAACGTGGTTTTGCGCTCCACTGCCGCCCTGCACACATATATACACAGTGGCAGGGCGGCAAGCGGTTAATTGCACATAACATGTAAACATTCACAGTGCAGGGAGGAAAAAGTATGTGAGGCCCTAGCTTAATGACTTCTCCAGAGCTAATTGGAGCCAGGAGTGAGCCAACCTTGACTCCAATCAGTGTGATGATATTGGATGTGTTGCTGACACCTGTTTTGGGTTTACTGGTTTCAAGAAGCACTGTCTGATGTGAACTATGCCTCGCAGAAAAGAGCTCTCAGTAGACCTATGATCAAGAATTGTTGACTTGCATGAAGCTGGAAAGGGTTACAAAAGTATCTCCTTGAGCCTTGATGTTCATGTGTCCACGGTAAGACAGACTGTCTACAAATGGAGAAAGTTTAGCACTGTTGATACTCTCCCTAGGTGTGGTCGTCCTGTAAAAATGACTGCAAGAGCCCAGCGCAGAATGCTGCATGAGGTAAAGAAGAATCCCAGAGTGTCAGCTAAAGACCTACAGAAATCTCTGGCACATGCTAACATTTTTGTTGCCACATCTACAATAAGGAAAACAGTAAACAAGAATGGAGTACATGGGAGGACACCACGGAGGAAGCCATTGCTGGCCAAAAAGAATATTGCAGCACGTTTGAAGTTTGCAAAAGAGCACCTGGATGTGTCCACAGCACTACTGGCAGAATATACTGTGGACAGATGAAACCAAGATGAGTTGTTTGGGAAGAACACACAACACTATGTGTGGAGAAAAAAGGCCCAGCACACCAACATCAAAACCTCATCCCCACTGTGAAACATGGCGGAGGGAGCATCATGGTTTGGGGCTGCTTTGCTGCCTCAGGGCCTGGACGGATTGTTGTCATTGATGGGAAAATGAATTCCAGAGTTTATCAAGACATTTTGCAGGAAAACGTACGACCATCTGTCCGCCAACTGAAGCTCCACAGAGGATGGGTGATGCAACAGGACAATGACCCAAAGCATACAAGTCATTCAACAAAAACAATGGCTGCAACAGCACAGAATACGCCTTCTGGAGTGGCCCAGTCAGAGTCCTGACCTCAACCCCATTGAAATGCTGTGGCATGACCTTAAGAGAGCGATTCACACCAGACATCCCAAGAATATTGCTACACTGAAACAGTTTTGTGAAGAGGAGTGGTCCAAAATGACTCCAGATCGTTGTGCAGGTCTGATCTGCAACTACAGGAAACGTTTGGTTGAGGTTATTGCTGCCAAAGGAGGGTCAACCAGTTATTAAGTCCAAAGGTTCACATACTTTTTCCTCCCTGCACTGTGAATGTTTACATGTTATGTGCAATTAAACCATGGCAACATCTAATGTTTGTGTAGTATTATGTTCAGCAGACTGTGTTCTTCTATTGTTGTGACTTAGATGACGTTCAGAGCACATTTTATGCCCAATTCATGCAAAACTCCACGGAATCCCAAGGGGTTCACATACTTTTTTTTGCAACTGTAGATAGGATGAGATAGACGTCTGACATTAGGCACACCCCTTTTGATAACGTGCATTGGCACGAAATGCGTCAAGGAGGAGTCATAACATCGTGACGTCACACCACCTGAGCCGGCCAAAAGTCCAGCGGCCATTTTGGAAAGTGGCTAATCAACCACATGTGCTTTACGGAGGAATATTTTGTTTTATTTGGATTGCTTTTACAAATTCTGCTTACTGTCAAATGTTATCTTTTTGGATGATTATCCACTATTAATAAATGGAATTTTTAACCCCTCGCCTACCGGGCACTTCTACCCCCTTCCTGCCTACCGGGCACTTCTACCCCCTTCCTGCCTACAGGGCACTTCTACCCCCTTCCTGCCTACCGGGCACTTCTACCCCCTTCCTGCCTACCGGGCACTTCTACCCCCTTCCTGCCCCCCGGGCACTTCCACCCCCTTCCTGCCTACCAGGCACTGTCACCCCCTTTCCGCCTACCGGGCACTTCTACCCCCTTCCTGCCTACCGGGCACTTCCACCCCCTTCCTGCCTACCGGGCACTGTCACCCCCTTCCTGCCCACAGGGCACTTCTACCCCCTTCCTGGCTACTGGGCACTTCTTCCCCCTTCCTGCCTACAGGACACTTCTACCCCCTTCCTGCCCCCCGGGCACTGTCACCCCCTTCCCGCCTACCAGGCACTTCCACCCCCTTTCTGCCTACCGGGCACTTCTACCCCCTTCCTGCCCCCCGGGCACTGTCACCCCCTTCCCGCCTACCAGGCACTTCCACCCCCTTTCTGCCTACAGGACACTTCTACCCCCTTCCTGCCTACCGGACACTTCTACCCCCTTCCTGCCCCCTGGGCACTGTCACCCCCTTTCCGCCTATAGGGCACTTCTACCCCCTTCCTGCCTACCAGGCACTTCTACCCTCTTCCTGCCTACCGGGCACTTCTTCCCCCTTCCTGCCCCCCAGGCACTTCCACCCCCTTCCCGCCTACCAGGCACTGTCACCCCCTTTCCGCCTACCGGGCATTTCTAACCCCTTCCTGCCTACCGGGCACTTCTACTCTCTTCCTGCCTACCGGGCACTTCCACCCCCTTCCTGCCCCCCGGGCACTTCCACCCCCTTCCTGCCTACCAGGCACTGTCACCCCTTTCCGCCTACCGGGCACTTCTACCCCCTTCTTGCTTACCGGGCACTTCCACCCCCTTCCTGCCTACCAGGCACTTTCACCCCCTTCCTGCCTACAGGACACTTCTACCCCCTTCCTGGCTACCGGGCACTTCTTCCCCCTTCCTGCCTACAGGACACTTCTACCCCCTTCCTGCCTACAGGACACTTCTACCCCCTTCCTGGCTACCGGGCACTTCTACCCCCTTCCTGCCTACCGGGCACTTCTACTCCCTCCCTGCCTACCGGGCACTTCTACCCCCTTCCTGCCTACAGGGCACTTCTACCCCCTTTCTGCCCACAGGGCACTTCTACCCCCTTCCTGCCTACCGGGCACTTCTACCCCCTTCCTGCCTAACGGGCACTTCTACCCCCTTCCTGCCTACCGGGCACTTCTACCCCCTTCCTGCCTACCAGGCACTTCTACCCCCTTCCTGCCTACCGGGCGCTTCTACCCCCTTCCTGCCTACCGGGAACTTATACCCCCTTCCTGCCTACCGGGCACTTCTACCCCCTTCCTGCCTACCAGGCACTTCTACCCCCTTCCTGCCTACCGGGCGCTTCTACCCCCTTCCTGCCTACCGGGCACTTCTACCCCCTTCCTGCCTACCGGGAACTTATACCCCCTTCCTGCCTACAGGGCACTTCTACCCCCTTCCTGCCTACAGGACACTTCTACCCCCTTCCTGCCTACCGGGCACTTCAACCCCCTTCCTGCCTACCGGGAACTTATACCCCCTTCCTGCCTACAGGGCACTTCTACCCCCTTCCTGCCTACAGGACACTTCTACCCCCCTTCCTGCCCAGGCCAATTTCCAGCTTTCAGCGCTGTGACACTTTGAATGACAATTGCGCGGTCATGCAACACTGTACCCATATGAAATTTTTATCATTTTTTTTGTGACGGATAAAGCTTTATTTTGGTATTTGTTCACCTCGGGGTTTTTTATTTTTTCTTAAACAAACCAAAAACCACTGAAAATTTTGAAAAAAAAGTTTTTCTTAGTTTTTGTTATTAAATTTGGTAAATAAGTGATTTTTCTCCTTCACTGATGTGCGCTAATGAGGCTGCACTGATGGGCACTGATAGGCTGCACTGATGGACACTGATAGGTGGCACTGATGGGCACTGATGAGGAGGCACTGGTAGGTGGCACTGATGGGCACTGACAGGCATCACTGATGTGCACTGAAAGGCAGCACTCATATATGGCACTGATAGGCGGCACTGATAGGCAGCACTGACTGGCACTGTTATGTGGCACTGACGCGCACTGATAGGTGACACTGATTGGCAGCACTGATAGGTGGCACTGACTGGCACTGATGGGTGACACTGAAAGGCAGCTCAGATGGGCACTTATATGTGGCATTGATGTGGCACTGATGAGCACTGACAGGTGGCACTGCTGGGGCTACACAGATCATCAGGGCACACTGATCATCAGTGCTCTGATGATCAGTGTACATGTCTCCTCTGAGGAAAGCCGATTACCGGCTCTCCTCTCCTCTGTCAGTGTGACAGCTCGAGAGGAGAGAGATGCCGATAACCGGCATTTCCGTGTATACATGCGATCAGCTGTGATTGGACACAGCTGATCACATGACCAAGCTGACATCTTCGGCTCTTTCCGTGATCAGTGATCCGCTGTGTCCGAGGGACACATCGCACCGCTGATCGCCACTCTGCGCGCTCCCGAGGCGTCCTCCCAGATGACGTCCGCCCAGAACGAGAGAACCGCCTTGCGCCTGTCATTGTACTATATGGCGGGCAGGAGGCGGTTAAATACTACACCATGAGGCAATTCTTATCATTTGGCTCTGATCTGAGCTAAGCTCACAGAGACCCCCCCCAGAGGAAGCGTGGCTGCAGAGGAGACTGGTGTCCAGAGGAGGGATCCTTGTTCCAGGCTGGCTGACAGATCCACCTAAAGGGGCTCCCCACAGGCTTAATGCGCATAACTTATGTGCATCTGGTGAGTGCGCATTTTATATGTTGCTTCACGGATTATAATCACACGGATTTCTTTATGAGAGTCACTTATGAATTTTAAGAGTGAAGCACGAATTCGCTGACGTGACCATGTCAAGCCGGCACTATTTCTGAACACTTGCGCTTGTTGAAGCGCCACATCCACCAGGAGCTTTTGTACATATTGTTGCAGTACGCATTATTCATTTATTTCTTTATTATGCAACATTTTGGAGTTATTCATTGAATTTGCATTTTAGCGCTGCACTATTTTATTGATTGATTCTCACTAGGTTTTGGGTCCCTAATTGGTGCATTTGCCGCTGGTTATAATTTTTATTATCTAACTAATATACTATTTAAATAATTTTACATCTGTTTTGAGCGCTCGGTATATCTGTTTAGATTTCTGCATTTTTTTTCTATATTTTCCCATTCCTTCCCTATCATTCTTCCTGACTAATTTACCTCTATGTTTCTCGCAGAGCGCAAAACTAACTCTTACCTCCCTATTACTTCCCCCCCCCAACCCTTCCTATCTCCCCTTAGGCTGATAGTCTGCCTACAAATCATTTGTGGTCTTAATCCCACCATTGATTCCACCTTAAGGTGGGGCTCCGACCATGCACACCTCACCAGTTTGCATATCCCATCCGCCAGATTCTAGGAACTCAATAACTCAATAACCGGGAGAGAGGCGAGAAGAAAGGGAGAAGAAAAAAAATTATTATTACTCTCTCCCCCCCACTACTCCCCCAGAAATGAGGAAAAAGGAGGGGCACCAAAATAATATGTGAATGTACAGTTTGTATAACATGTAAATTTGTTGTCCCCTCAAAGTAACTCAACTCACCGCCATTAATGTCTAAACCGCTGGCAACAAAAGTGACTCCACCCCTAAGTGACAAGGTCCAAATTGGGCCCAATTAGCCATTTTCCCTCCCCGGGGTCATGTGACTCGTTCGTGTTGCAAGGTCTCAGGTGTGAATGGGGAGCAGGTGGGTTACATTTGGTGTTATCGCTCTCACTCTCTCATACTGGTCACTGGAAGTTCAGCATGGCACCTCATGGCAAAGAACTCTGAGAATCTGAAAAAAAGAATTGTTGCTCTACATAAAGATGGCCGAGGCTATAAGAAGATTGCCGAGACCCTGAAACTGAGCTGCAGCACGGGGGGCCAAGACCATACAGCGGTGTAACAGGACAGGTTCCACTCAGAACAGGCCTCGCCATGGTCCACCAAAGAAGTTGAGTGCACGAGCTCAGCGTCATATCCAGAGGTTGTCTTTGGGAAATAGACGTATGAGTGCTGCCAGCATTGCTGCAGAGGGTGAAGGGGTGGGGGGGTCAGCCTGTCAGTGCTGCCAGCATTGCTGCAGAGGGTGAAGGGGTGGGGGGGTCAGCCTGTCAGTGCTGCCAGCATTGCTGCACAGGCTGAAGGGGTGGGGGGGGGGGTCAGCCTCTCAGTGCTGCCAGCATTGCTGCAGAGGGTGAAGGGGTGGGGGGGTCAGCCTGTCAGTGCTGCCAGCATTGCTGCAGAGGGTGAAGGGGTGGGGGGGTCAGCCCGTCAGTGCTGCCAGCATTGCTGCAGAGGGTGAAGGGGTGGGGGGGTCAGCCTGTCAGTGCTGCCAGCATTGCTGCAGAGGCTGAAGGGGTGGGGGGGGTCAGCCTGTCAGTGCTGCCAGCATTGCTGCACAGGCTGAAGGGGTGGGGGTGTCAGCCTGTCAGTGCTGCCAGCATTGCTGCAGAGGGTGAAGGGGTGGGGGGGTCAGCCTGTCAGTGCTGCCAGCATTGCTGCACAGGCTGAAGGGGTGGGGGGGTCAGCCTGTCAGTGCTGCCAGCATTGCTGCAGAGGGTGAAGGGGTGGGGGGGTCAGCCTGTCAGTGCTGCCAGCATTGCTGCAGAGGGTGAAGGGGTGGGGGGTCAGCCTCTCAGTGCTGCCAGCATTGCTGCAGAGGGTGAAGGGGTGGGGGGGTCAACCTGTCAGTGCTCAGACCATACGCCGCACACTGCATCACATTGGTCTGCATGGCTGTCCCAGATTGAAGCCTCTTCTAAAGATGATGCACAAGAAAGTCCGCAAACAGTTTGCTTAAGACCAGCAGACTAAGGACATGGATTACTGGAACCATCTTCTGTGGTCTGATGACACCAAGATCAACTGATTGGGTTCAGATGGTGTCAGGCATGTGTGGCGGCAACCAGGTGAGGAGTACAAAGACAAGTGTGTCTTGCCTACAGTAAAGCATGGTGGTGGGAGTGTCATGGTCTGGGGCTGCATGGTGGTGGGAGTGTCATGGTCTGAGGCCCCATGGTGGTGGGAGTGTCATGGTCTGAGGCCCCATGGTGGTGGGAGTGTCATGGTCTGAGGCCCCATGGTGGTGGGAGTGTCATGGTCTGAGGCCCCATGGTGGTGGGAGTGTCATGGTCTGGGCCCCCATGGTGGTGGGAGTGTCATGGTCTGGGGCCCCATGGTGGTGGGAGTGTCATGGTCTGGGGCTCCATGAGTGCTGCCGGCACTGGGGGGCTACAGTTCATTGAGGGAACCATGAAGGCCAACATGGACTGTGACATACTGAAGCAGAGCATGATCCCCTCCCTTCAGCGACTGGGCCACAGGGCAGTATTCCAACATGAGAACCACCCCAAACACACCTCCAAGACCACCACTCCCTTGCTAAAGAAGCTGAGGGTGAAGGTGATGGACTGGCCAAGCATGTCTCCAGACCTGAACCCTACTGAGCATCTGTGGGGCCTCCTCAAACGGAAGGTCTCTAACATCCACCAGCTCCGTGATGTCGTCATGGAGGAGTGGAAGAGGACTCCAGTGGCAACCTGTGAAGCTCTGGTGACCTCCGTGCCCAAGAGGGTTAAGGCAGTGCTGGAAAATAATGGCGGCCACACAAAATATCGACACTTTGGGCCCAATTTGGACCTTGTCACTTAGGGGTGGACTCACTTTTGTTGCAGGTGGTTTAGACCTTAATGGCGGTGTGTTGAGTTATATTGAGGGGGCAGAAAATTTCCATGTTATACAAGATGTACACTGACTACGTCACATTGTAGCAACGTGTCATTTCTTCAGTGTTGTCACATGAAAAGATAGAATCAAATATTGACACAAATGTGAGGGGGGGCTCACTTCTGGGGGATACTGTGTGTATTATTATTATTATTATACAGTATTTATATAGCGGAGATAGTTCACTCAGCGCTGTACATTATAGTGGGGGACAGAACATGAGACAATACAGTAACAATACAATACATGAGGGGTGCGAGGGCCCTGCTCTTTGGAGCTTACAATCTAGGAGGGAGGGGATAGTGGAACAGGAGGAAGTGGCTGTGGGGGATGGAGTGGTAGGAGGAGTGGAGGAGATCAGCAATTAGGTGAGGGTGGGGTAGGCTTCCCTGAAGAGATGGGTTTTCAGGGTGCACCTGAAGGTGAGGAGGGTAGGTGACAGTCTGATGGGTTGGGGTAGTGAGTTCCAGAGGATGGGGGAAGTCCTGGAGAAGTCCTGCAGTCGGGCATGGGAGGAGGAGACCAGGGAGCTAGAAAGTATAGCTCCGGGGGAGGGGGGGACTCACTTCTGGGAGATACTGTGTGTGTGTATATATATATATATATATATATATATATACAGTGTATACAGTCTGGGGAAGGGGGGGACTCACTTCTGGGGGATACTGTATATCACCTGACTGTAGGGGCAGCACAACGCACTTTCAGTTCTTTCTCCTGTCAGAATTCCATCCAGGAGCTTTTTGTTGAGCCCAATAGTTTTATGCTGCATTTTCCAAGCCCTGATGAAGAGGATTGTTGGCCCCTGAAATGCGTTAGTTATCTTTTTTTCTCTTGAGATGAACATTGGCGCTCTCTCTCTCTCGCCCCCCCCCCTCTCTCTCTCTTTTTTTAACATATAAAGGCGAATAACTGGGATCCTCTTACAGTGTAGGGAGGAGCGTCTAGAAGTGAATTTATTAGGACTTCTTATTTTATTATGAATTATCAAATTGTTCTCTCCGGTGTCCCCTCAGTGACGGTGGCCCAAGATCCTCCATTTCTTACCCTGTTGGCCGGTGACACGGCCCGGATGTCCTGTGAGGTCGGACAGGTGGAGGTCGTTCACCATTCATGGTATGTGAATAGATCCTGGAATCCTTCCTACCTGCAGAACTCCTCCTGGGTGACGGTCACTCCGAAATCTCTCACCATCTCCTCTGTTACACCTGAGGACAGCGGACTTTATACCTGTACAGTGGAGGGGAGGAGCCACGTTCATTACCACGGGAAAGGGACCAATCTGACCGTCACAGGTGAGGAACACACCACAGGAGCTTACACTCTAATGTCCCCTCCCCCACAGTCCCATCAGTCTCTGTACCAGAGGAGCTTACACTCTAATGTCCCCTCCCCCACAGTCACATCAGTCCCTGTACCAGAGGAGCTTACACTCTAATGCCCCCCCCCTTCGTAGTCACATCAGTCTCTGTACCAGAGGAGCTTACGCTCTAATGTCCCCTCCCCCACAGTCCCATCAGTCTCTATACCAGAGGAGCTTACACTCTAATGTCCCCCCACAGTCACATCAGTCTCTGTACCAGAGGAGCTTACACTCTAATGTCCCCCCCCCCACAGTCACATCAGTCTCTGTACCAGAGGAGCGTACACTCTAATGTCCCCTCCCCCACAGTCCCATCAGTCTCTGTACTAGAGGAGCTTACACTCTAATGTCCCCCCCCACAGTCCCATCAGTCTCTATACCAGAGGAGCTTACACTCTAATGTCCCCTCCCCCACAGTCACATCAGTCTCTGTACCAGAGGAGCTTACACTCTGCACCAGAGAGGTTGTGCTGCAGGTGCTCTCCCTCTCCAGACACTAGGGGGCCAGGCCTGCTCGCCTGGCCCCAGAAACATGGCCTCTTCTGGGCTAGGCTCAGACCATGCTCCCCCTGAGGGACCCAGCTTGCCTTCCCATACTTCACCAGCACCTGAAGACCTTGGCTGTGGCCCTAAAAGTGGGGAATCCCTCCCTGTCTTTAGAGAGCGGGTTGCTGATTATCTGGTGAGAATCGCAAAGGAGGAGGAAAAGTTGGTGAGTCTGAAAACTGACTACAAGAAAAAGAAAGTTCTCCATGACAAGTCATGGAGCAGCAAGAGGCAGAGCATGAAGCCGGAGATGAAGGGTCTGGAGGACGTCATGGAGCAGCAAGAGGCAGAGCATGAAGCCGGAGATGAAGGGTTTGGAGGACGTCATGGAGCAGCAAGAGGCAGAGCATGAAGCCGGAGATGAAGGGTCTGGAGGTCGCCATTAAGAAGCAGCAGAATCTGGTAAAGACGCTGAAGGAGAAGAGCGGAGCTTTCAGAGAAAAGTTCCGGAATGAGGAAAGATTCAGGAAGATGAAGGGAGACTCCGGTAAGGATCCAGCATCGGCGGTGGCAGTACGGGTGGAGAGTGAGGAGGGGGTCCTGGATGCTGCCCCTGCTATCCCATCCACCTCAGGATCTGCTTCCCTGGAGGAAATGTCAGCCTCTGCCCCCCTCCCTCCACAGCAAGCTGGAGGATCAGCACAGGAGGTAGAGGAATATGGCGGAGGACTGCTAAAGTACATTGAGGAATTGGAGTCTTCCCTAATTGGAAGAACTTTCCGTTTTTCTGAGGACTCTGAGGATGAAGATGACGGTGAGGACTCTGTACCTGGTCCTTTAAAGGAGAAAAAAACAGAAAAGCCACGCTTTATTAAAAGTGACAGTTTGGACTCCAGTGTGGACAGCCATGTGCACTGCAGTGTTTTGGAGGGAAATCCTCCTGTGTGTGCACAGAGCTCTGCAGGGAAGATGGCTGCTGTGCCTGCAGGACTGCACTCTGCTGGGACTGTGGACTCTGATACCAGGAACCCTGGGACTGTGGACTCTGCTGAGGGGAAGGTAAAGGGGGGATCTGAGACTATTGCTGGACAACCTCTGCTGATGGCTGCAAATGCAGCAGAAAATGGTGGGAGGGAAGATGTCAGCAGCACTCTGAAAGGGGTTGCTGAAACCCAGGGGAGAGTGACCAGGAGTGGAAGGCTTTTGCCTAAGAGGAGTATGTTGGGGGGGGGGGGAGACAGGAGCATCTGGTGTGAGTGAGTCTGCTGGGAGCAGTAGTGCCACAAGTGAAAGGAAACATATGGATGATAAGAGTGCTTGCAATGCTGGAAAGGGGAATGCCTGTGTGTTGGTGGATGGAGGGACTGCTGCTGCCTCTGATGGTGGTCTGCAGAGCGGGGGCTCTGAGGTTCCTGCAACCAATGGGCGGGGGTGCAGCTTTAAGGTCCACTACAACTAATGCTGCAAATAAGACCTATGCTGGGGCTCTGGCTGGGAGGAGGGGGTCACATCATGTTGTCAGCTCTGGGGGGAGGTCTGCTGCTGGTCTGCCATCTGCACCCCTGTCCTTCAGGAGGAGGAATTTGGTGCAGCTCAGATGGGAAGGTGGGGGTGCTCCCCCGGTCAGGATGTCGGTGGTGGACAGGATTTTGGAGATGGGGTTTAGGGCGGATGACATCTTCGCCTTGATCAGCCCTGTAGGATCCTATGAGTATGATCTGTCCTTTGTGCGCCCCGAGTCTCTGGATATATTCTGGGAGAAGTATGAACACATGTATAAGGGTCTGCCGGAGTGGAGGGGACTCGTCCCAAAGGTTGTCTCACGCCAACCTCTAGTGAAGACGGTCACCATTCTAGTACGGAATGAGTCCATTCCTTTGGCTGACTTGGCTGTCTGGCTGAGGAGATTTGGGGAGCTACTTGCACCCCTGAGGAAGATTGTGGATGAGAGAGGGATATGGACTGGTGGGTGGTCGGTGCAGATGAGGTTGTATGTGTGTGGGAATGTGGTCCAGCATCTGCCCTCCTCAGCCTTCATTGGGAAGGACAGGATTGTGGTGTTCTACCCTGGACAGCCCAAGCTCTGCAATAAGTGTGGTTCTCGGGGTCACTTCGCCTCCTCATGTCCAGAGATGAAGTGCTCCCTATGTCAGGATCTGGGGCACCTGGCTAAGGATTGTAATATCATCAGGTGCAATCTGTGTGATAAGGTTGGCCATTCGTACAACCGGTGCCCTGAGGCCATGCACAACCAGTCAGCTTTGGTGGAAGAGTTTTTTCGTCTGGACATGGAGGAGGCAGAGGAGAGGGAGGCTGTGCCAGGGGTCCCCAATGTCTCTGTCCCTGTGGTCCCAGTGTCTGATGGTCCCTCTAATGTGTCATCTCCTTGTGTTGTGCCCCCTGAGTCAGTGTCCGTGGATGTTGTGTCTGATCCTCCTGTGTCAGTTTCCCCAGAGGTAGTGGGGACTGTGGAGGGAACTGGACCAATGTGTATGGTTGCACCGACCCCCCTCCCCGGCGTCGGAGGGTCAGAGCGCGTGAGGCGCTGGGGGGTGGAGTGAATGATGGTGGGGGTGTTGGGGTGAAGGTTGGGGGGACTGCTGTGGTGAGTGGAGAGAGTGGGGTGGATGATGTTGTTGGTGATGGTGGAAGGGAAGGGGAGGGGGCTTTGCGGGCCGGTTTATCAAATGATGATATGGAGTGGTTGGAGGCAAAAAGGAAGTCTGGGAAGAAGAAGCGGAAGAAGGATGTGCCTGTACCTGACCCTGGGAGGGTGGAGGTGTCAAACACATTTGAAGTGTTATCTGAGGTGGAGGATGAGGGAACTTCAGGGGATGAGTCTCTGGTTTCCATGGAGGAGGAAACACAGAGGACTATGAAGCGTGTAGGGTCTCCAAGTAGGGAGGGGGGTAAGCAGGCTAAGAAACGGGTACCTCGATCATCCTGATGGCGGTTCCCACTCCTTTGAAGGTGGCGACCATTAATGTCGCCAGCATAAAATCAGTAAGCGCTCGTAACATGGCCTTATTTTTGCTCAGCAGGTTTGATGCTGACATTTTCTTTTTGCAGGAGACCAGGTTGTCCAGTTTGGGGGATGTTCATATGGCGAAGAAGGAGTGGAGGCGCGGCCCCTCCTTCTGGTCTCTTGCGGCCGAGCCTTACACTGGAGTTGCGGTACTTTTTTCCGGCATGGTAACCTGTCGGCGGATTATTGAGGTAGAAATGGGGAGATGCATGGTCTTAGACGTCTCCATGGGGGGGCAGGACCTGCGCCTGATTAACATCTATGGGCCCCAGACAAAATGGGACAGGAAATGCCTCTTCATGAAGATCAAGCCTTTCCTTTTTACAGCCCAGCAAGTTGTCTTCGGTGGTGACTTTAACACCATCACTAGGACTAAGGACAGGAGAGGGACCGGAGTCAGGCTGGACTGTGACGGGTTTTTTTTAAACAAAATAGCTAGAGAGGCAGGTCTGGTTGATGTGCACATTCATTGCTGCCCAGATGACACGGGATTCACTTTTCAGAGAGGTTCCAGTCAGAGCAGAATAGATAGGTTTTTTTTAAAGGGGAACTCCGCCTTCTCGGCACCAGTGTGTCAGGCGGTGGAGTTTTCCGATCACTGTATTCTGTCTGTGACTCTGAGTGGCCCCGATACACCACCTAAGGGGAGGGGTACCTGGAAGCTGAATTCGGCACTCCTGGACGATGAGAAGGTGAGTCAATCCTTTGAGGATTTTTTTCAGGCACAGGTATCAATCATGGACTTTTGCAGCAGTAAGTCCGAGTGGTGGGAGCTTACAAAACGAAGGATCGTTGGGTTTTTCAAGGCCATAGGAAGGAATAAACAGCTTGATAAGTATGTCACCTACCAGCGTCTGCGGAGGAAGCTCGATCGGCTTGTCTCGAATAATGGAGATCCAGAAGCGATCTCTGAGGTTAAACTCTTGCTCAGGCAGTGTCAATATGACAGGCATGCCTCTTTGGTTCTGGAAAGGGATTATGGGAAATATCACTCGCCCGACCCTTACCAGAACTGCAAACAAGGTAGAGCAGTTAAGTCAGTTGTAGGCCTGGTTGACAGTACGGGTTCCCTGACAAAGTCCAAGTCAGGGATCCTGGAAACCTCCAGGTCATATTATGCTGACCTCCTGGGTAGGAGGGACCTCGATCGGGCGAGCATGTCGGGTTTTCTGGACTCTACTCCAGGACTGGGAAATGGCAGTTCTCTTGTGAGTTTGACAGAGGACATCATGGCAGATGAGGTGGTGAAAGCTATTGATCAGCTTGCCATGAAGAAGTCGCCTGGGCCAGACGGATTGACAGCCGAGTTTTATAAGCACTTTAAGGTGACTCTGGCCCCATATTTGGTGGAGGTGTTTAATGGCTGTCTGAGAGAGGGTTCGCTCTCTCCCTCCATGCGACAATCTGCAGTGATTCTTCTGTCAAAGGGTAAGGATTCCTCGAGAATTGAGAATTGGCGGCCCATTAGCCTTCTCAATGTTGATAGGAAGATATTGGCAAAAATTATTTTCTGGCGTTTATCGTCTGTTGCGGGCAATTTACTTTCTCGCCATCAGCACTGTTCGGTTCAGGGAAGAAGCACTTTTTCAGCGGTGTTAGCTGTCCGGGAGGCCCTGGAGCGGTGCAGGGCTGCAGGCTGGGGAAAGTTCCTGCTGGCATTGGATCAGGCCAAAGCTTTTGATCGAGTCAATCATGAGTACCTATGGCTGCTTCTTGGCAAGTATGGCCTGGAGGGGGGCTTTATCGATTGGCTAAAGACCTTATACAGAGGGGCTGAAAGCTTCATGCTTGTGAATGGTTGGATTGGACGGCCCTTTGAGGTTGGCTCAGGTGTGCGTCAGGGGTGTCCTTTGAGTCCTCTGCTATATGCGTTTGTAATCGATCCCTTCATTCGGAGGTTAGAGAACGGACCGTTGTGTGGAGTTCCTTTGGGCATTCCTGGGGAGCCCCCTCTGAGGGTCGTGGCCTATGCTGATGACGTGTCTGTTTTCATCTCCGGGACGCAGGAGGCAGAGGAGGTGGTCTCGGTGATGGAACAGTATGCTGAGGCATCTGGCTCAAAGATCAATCAGGATAAGAGTGAGGTTTTCTGGATGGGAGAGGAAGGCGAAGGCTTTACCCTTCCGGACGCCTTCCCAGAGCCCCAGCAGGAAATTAAAGTTTTAGGCATCAGATTTGGTCCCGGTGATTACGGCCTTGCAAATTGGGTAAGCAGGCTACAAGATGCCGATGCCAAGGTGGCCAGCTGGAAGGATTGGAAACTCTCTTACAGGGAAAGGATTGACCTGATTAAAACTTACCTGATCCCGGTATTTCTGTATGTCAGCTTTGTCTGTGTTTTGCCAGTGTCTCTCTATGCGAGGATCTACAGTTGTTTCTTCCAGCTGTTATGGGGGCACAAACTGAACCTCATTAAGAGGTCTGTAACCTACCTTCCCAGGCGGATGGGTGGCCTAGGTATGGTCAACCCGGTGGTTTTCTTTTCTCTGATGTTTTTGAAACATAATTTTGGTAGCATGCTGGCAGAGGAACCGCCTGGGTGGGTTGGTATTTTTCAGTCCTGGTTTAGGCCTTTTCTACGGAGCTGGGAGAATGGTGGGCCAGTGAAAAGTCTGAGGGTCCAACATGGTAAGCTCCCGGCTTATGTTGCCCCGTGTCTGAAAATGCTTCGGCAATGGCGAGTGACGGCGGAGGAAATTAAATCTCTTCCTAGGAAGGCCCTGGAGAGGAGGGTTGTTGAATCTGCCTTTAGCGAGCCATTGGCCTTGAGGGATTGCCCAGGCCCGGTTATGAGGGAGGGTCTGCGTTTGATGAATCTGGAGAGAATCCCTTTAAAGTTTCGGGATTTGGCCTGGCTCTCGTTCCATGGCAGACTCTATGTGAAGGGCAACCTGAAGCATCGCTCTGCGGAGAACCGTGGTTGTCCAAGAGTGGAGTGCGGTGGGGTGGAGGAGACGATGGACCATTTCTTGCTTCAGTGCCCCTTCAATATAGAAGTCTACAAGCGGGTGGGTGGGGCTCTGGGGATCCCTTTCCTTTCCCGCTTGAGTTACGCGGAGTGGTCTTACGGAGCCTTTCAGACTCACCGGGATTTTGATTTTGAGACACTTTTTCTAGTTAGCTTAGTAGTCCGTTACCACACGTGGAATGCACGGTGTCAGGTTTCCATTCGCAAAAAAGTCCTTCCTGTCGAGGTGGTGGTGAACAACATTCTGGGTGAGGTTGGGAAGATTCGGGGTCTTGAGAAGGACAGGTGGCGGCCGGGAGCCTGGACAAAGGCGTGGAGGAATGTCAGGTCCCCGTAGCTGCTGTCTGTCAGTCTCTGGGGGCGTGGCTTCTCTTTCTGTCCTTTCACGTCCCCTAGATTTTGTAACATCAGATTTTTGAAGAAAGGCTGCATGCATGGGATCAATGTATGGGATGAATGTGTGGGATCAATGTATGGGGTGAATGTTTAATCGTTTCTTAGCCTGAGGGGGTGTTTTAGGTGACGGTCAGGATTTGTTATTTTGCTGAAGTAAGCTGGTTTTGTTTAAAAATACATATTTTTATTCTGTATATATGTAAATATGATTTTTATGATGTTTTTTGTTTGCAAGATTTTAATAAACAAAAAATTTACACTCTAATGTCCCCTCCCCCACAGTCCCATCAGTCTCTGTACCAGAGGAGCTTACACTCTAATGTCCCCTCCCCCACAGTCCCATCAGTCTCTGTACCAGAGGAGCTTACACTCTAATGTCCCCTCCCCCACAGTCACATCAGTCTCTGTACCAGAGGAGCTTACGCTCTAATGTCCCCTCCCCCACAGTCACACACTTGTATTAGTATACATTTATATAGATTATTTTTATTAATATATAATTATGATACATTTTCTATTTTTATCTGGCATGGATGACTCCCGCCCCCCTCACATGACTCCAGCCCCCCCTCACATGACTCCAGCCCCCACCCACATGACTCCAGATGATGATAATTACGATTACCTGTACCTCGTGATACCGATCGTCCTGCTGTTGTTGGCTCTGGCTCTGTCCTGGAAATGTGTGGCTAGAAGAGGTAAGGAAGCCGAATTGTAAGAAAAGCGACTCTTTATTGGTGACGTTCTCAGTAACAATCCTCCTATTTATCCCCGCAGCATCCCAGAGACTGTCTGCAGAGAGGAGAGGTGGACCGACACGCACACAGGTAAGCAGAAGAGCTCTTACCCACCACCCCACCCTAGACGCTCCATACTACGCCAAACCACAAAAAGGCAAAAATAACGAGCTTGACGCATTTTTTTTCCCTCATCTACTGTATTAACAGAGGAGAGATAAAGATGGGGCGCCATTGCAGACATTTTTTCCATTGCCTGGTTTTAATACCAGCTGAGTAACCATCAACACTTTCTCGTTCCCTCACCTGACCACATATGAAGACAAGTCCTTCAGACTTCCCATGGACTTTTCTCATCTCCGTACTTGTACCACTGGATCAGCATAAAAGCCAGGCAACTGCATTTCACATCAATGTGACCAATGGAAGCCCCAGGTTTACTTTATTTTAAAGGAACTATAGCTGGTGAGGGTTCTCCTGACGTTATCAGCCCCCATTCCCTTAGGGCAGGGGTGTCCAAACTATGGCCCTCCAGGTGTTGAGGAACTGCAAGTCCCATGAGGCCTTGCAAGACTCTGACATCCACAGGCAAGACACCCAGAGGTAGAGGCATGATAGTACTTCAACAGCTGGAGGGCCATAGTTTGGACACCTCTGCCTTAGGGCAAGCAGGTCTACTCATACTTGGTTGCCCACAGGTCTTAGTAAACAATGGTACAGTTCCTGTCCAGATGCCACCAGGACTGAGCCAAGATAACAGGAAAGGGTAATTGTGACGGACCTCCTGGCACCCCACCTGGGTGCCTCCATCAGAGAACTGGTTCCTCACTGCTGGGACACAGGACCAAGGTATTATAGCCGGGTATCGCACCCACAGACTAGACAATACTAGCTTAGGTGCAACAAGGAGCTCAACTCCTTGTTGGATACCCCTGCCTTAGGGCAAACAGGTCTACTCATACTTGGTTGCCCACAGGTCTTAGTAAGCAATGGTACAGTTCCTGTCCAGATACCACCAGGACTGAGCCAAGATAACAGGAAAAGGTACCTGCGATGGACCTCCTGGCACCCCACCTGGGTGCTTCCATCAAAGAACTGCTTCCTCGCCGCTGGGACACAGGACCAAGGTATTATAGCTGGGCATCGCACCCAAAGACTAGACGACACTAGCTTAGGTGCAACAAGGAGCTCAACTTCACACAGAATTTATACCATGCAAAATCAGATAAGAGCTTGATCATATGATCCTAAACAATGCAACCTGTCAACAGTAATATCATCAGTACATCTAACAGTACATCTAATGAACAGCTAAGGTACTATAGCTGGGCATTGTACCCAAAGACTAGACAACGCTAGCTTAGGTGCAACAAGGAGCTCAACTTCACACAGAATTTATACCACGCAAAATCAGATAAGAGCTTGATCACATGATCCTAAACAATGGAACCTGTCAACAGTAATATCATCAGTACGTCTAACAGTACATCTAATGAATGGCTAACATTTAATGATGATCTAATTACCAGTATGCTAATCAACAGCCAGGCACCCAGACCAGTCAGGAGCCCACCCCAGACCTGTCAGGAGCCCACCCCAGACCTGTCAGGAGCCTACCCCAGACCGGTCAGGAGCCCACCCCAGACCGGTCAGGAGCCCACCCCAGACCGGTCAGGAGCCCACCCCAGACCGGTCATGAGCCCACCCCAGACCAGTCAGGAGCCCACCCCAGACACCCCGGCAACAAGCCCACACCCCTGGATATACAAAGTACACGACACATGCTATCTTTTAGGTGTTTGCCTTTACTTGTATAATCTGTCTACTAGAAAAGTCATCGTAAGACAAATCTCATTTGACATTCGTCTAAAAAAGTTGAATCAGTCTATCTTCATAGATTTCTTGAGGGAGATTGCTGATAAATATTTCTGTCTTCAACCCAGTCTGCAAGAGGGCCGACATATTTTTTCTGACCATTAACCTGTATGAGATCAACACTACACCTTTCCATCCACTCCGGAAGGGAAGATTTATTGTCTTTATGCAGAGAATTAATCCAAGCCTCGCTCTCTCATCGTTCATCACATTATTATCCATCATCACAGACTGATCCACTCTCGACATGTGATCAGAGGCTAAACTGGGTTCTTTTTCATGCTCTGACCAGGAGAAGCAGACACAATCCCTGGTCTCTTCTATGGGCCATAATCGGTGGGTAGAAAGCTAGCTCCTACTCCCCTCAAAAAGTCCCTGTCCCCGTTGGGTCTGTCTCAGTCTGATCTGGTGAGGGCCATGGAGCTGCTGGAGAACTTCCATACTCAAGTCCAGAAGCTGGTGATGGTCTGGGTAGATGGTGGTTGGTCACATTATCCAGAGACAGTCCAAGCTCAGGGAAGGAGGCAACCTGAAAGAGGTCACCATTCCAGGCACAGATAAAACAAAACAAAAAAAAATAAAAAATCCAAAGACAGGCCAAACAGGTGGGGGCAAGCAAGACGGGGGGAGCTAGGTAGCAGACACTATAATGAGCCCAGAGACCTTGGATTGTGATTATATAGCAGTGTAGATGGGTAAGCTTCTCTACTTTACCAAAAAAGTTGGTTTCCTAGAGCTACACTTTAAAAGAAGTGCCTGGCAGTAACAATAGGGACACGGAGACCAAGGGCCACTCGTTGTTCTGCCAGGGACCCCCTCATGGAGGTTTAGAACCTAGCTGCATGCTGACCCCTGGTCACAACCCCTAGGTTCTTCCAGCTTCCAGGTGTGGAGACTAACCGGGTAGCAGAAGCGTATGAGCGCAGTAGCACTTCAGTGATGGGAACTGTGCTGTGGAGAGGGACTAAGACTGAAGAGCACACCGGAACACGCTGGAGCAAGACGCAGGAGCAAAAAGGTGCAGGACCAGACTGGACATTGGTACCAGATAAGTATAGAACCAGGCCAAAGGAATGAAAGAAATCACACTTAGGGGAATAATAAAGCTACTGGCACATCAACCGAAACAAACAACTCATCAAATCAGATCACCAAAATGTATAAGTGAGTCCATCTAATAAAATACGAAAATATAAAGTCCCAACTTGACAAGAGTGGGAACCTTTATCCACAGGAATACAAGGACTCTTCCCTCAATTAACCACCTCAGTGATCCTGCCTACCGGTTTCTCCTATGGACTTCCTTACCGTGTTCCAACTTTGGATTCACTTGGATGCTGCCTGACCTGACCCCTGGCCCATATTCTGGTTCTCCTTAATCTCTGTTGTGTTTTAGCCTGCTCCAGTGATGTCCACAGTCCCACTGTTTGGCCCGGTTCATTATCAATTCTCAAAGTGACCAGAGTGGGAATCTTCAAACACAGAATACAAGGACTCTTCCCTCAATTAACCACCTCAGTGATCCTCCACCACGCGCTCTTCCAAACACGCTTACCAGAATATGTTGACTCTCTGGTTCAGAAGAGCCAAAAGCACATCTGTAAAGTCCCACACGGGATAGATGCCCTGGAAGATGTCAGATGTGACGAAACGCGTAGAGCGGAGCCGCCGTTCGTGACGTCATCACGCATCCAGGAATCGGCCCGCCTAAGCGCTGGGACCAGCTGTATTATACGATAAGCGCTTGTGTTTTTCACTTTCTGAGTATACAGTGTGTCTTTATAAATTTTGAAGTGGAGTTCCACCCTTTTTTTTTCTTTCATGATCTTTTCCACACAATGCCCACCCGCAGAAAAGTCTGTTTATGGAATATTTTTTTTTCTTCTAAATATCTTCTTTTTGCTATCAGTATCCTGCACTTCCAGTCCAGCCGCCTAGGCAATTTCATCATTAAGCGATTCCCAAGGACTCTTGGGATATCGGCATTGGTTTTTCCCAGGTGTCTTTGGGAAGCCTAATGGTGCCTCGCGGTATTTCTTGACCTGGAAGTGACGTTATTGGGAAGAATGATTGACAGGTTGCTATAACAATGGGGGTGGGATCTTTCATCGCCGCCATTGTTATGACAACCCCCAAACAACACAGTGCGACGCGCTGTGTCCTTACAAGATTGGGAGGTGCATGTTGGGCAGCCAACTACACCGAATCCCAGAAGAAAGTAGGAGTTGACTTCAGATGCCCACACTAGTAATGGCCGCTGCTTGTCTGCCGGGATCCGGGAATGTCACATTTCCGATGGAATAGCCGGACAAGAGGACACTATCCCGTGTGGGACTTTACAGACAGATGCGATTTTGACTCTTCTGACCCAGAGAGTCGGCATAATCTGGTAAGCGTGTTTGGCAGAGCACGTGGTGGAGGATCACCGAGGTGCTTGATTGAAGGAAGAGTCATTGTATTCTATGGATGAAGATTCTCACACTGGTCACTTTGGGACTTGATAATGAACCGGGCCAAACAGTGGGACTGTGGACATCACTGGAGCAGGCTAAAACACAACAGAGATGAAGGAGAACCAGAATATGGGCCAGGGGTCAGGTTAGGCAGCAAACAACTGAATACAAAGCTGGAACACGGGAAGTCAGTCCAAAGGAGAAATCTGTGGGGAACAAAAAAAAAGTCAGGATTTTGGAAACAAGCAGAAGTTTTGGTTGGGCACCTCACAAGTGGGTGAAGGTCCTTTTAAATAGGTGCAGTACATTTAAGGTACGGGCACCTATGATGTCATTGCCTTCAATGCAACTCAGAAGCAACCCCGGAGCACCACCAAGGGAGCGAATGAGGGAGCCTGGCAGCGAGAGATCGAGGAAAGCAAGTGTCGTTACATATTTCCAACAAGCTATCCTTTGCAAGCCATCTTTTTCAAGTTGGACACAAGCTTTAAAGCAAACCATTCCTCTTTAGCTGCATGTACTATGGAGTAGTTCATCCACAAAGATCCTCAAAGGGTCACGACAAAGGCTCTGAAGTCAGTTTTAGTTTGTTTCTATCAGCTTAGAGCACCTGCTGTGGGTTTCCATTAGGAGCCTGCCAAGATTCTGCTCTCCATAGAGATTAGGAGGAGAGGAGATACGGTTTCTGTTCTGAGCATCGAGCATTCATTTCTCCACAATGCCTATAGCTATGGAAGTTCATGAGGGCTTGTTGAAAAACCCACCTTTGCTGGTTGTTCAGAATAGGTTCATTCTTTAGGGTGTGTAGTCTGGATACAAGGTCCACGCTAAATATATATATTTATTATACAAATATATCTACATACACTATATTGGCAAAAGTATTGAGCCGTCGGCCTTTTCACACACATGACCTGTAATGGCCCCCCAGTCTTAGTCCGTAGGGTTCAATATTGAGTTGGCCCCGCCCTTTCCACACATATGACCTTTAATGGCCCCCCAGTCTTAGTCTGTAGGGTTCAATATTGAGTTGGCCCCGCCCTTTGCACTTTTAACAGCTTCAACTCTTCTGGGAAGGCCGTCCACAAGGTTTAGGAGGGTGTCTATGGGAAGGTTGGACCATTCTTCCAGAAGCACATTTGTCAGGTCAGGCACTGATGTCGGGGGAGGAGGCCTGGCTCGCAGTCTCCGCTCTAATTCATCCCAAAGGTGTTCTATGGGGTTGAGGTCAGGACTCTGTGCAGGA
Organism: Staurois parvus; assembly: GCF_062004578.1. NCBI lineage: Eukaryota > Metazoa > Chordata > Amphibia > Anura > Ranidae > Staurois > Staurois parvus. The sequence goes on from NW_028319917.1 coordinate 64,654, forward strand.
CAGTCAAGTTCCTCCACCCCAAACTGGCTCCTCTTTATGGACCTTGCTTTGTGCACTGGTGCGCAGTCATGTTGGAACAGGAAGGGGCCATCCCCAAACTCCTCCCACAAAGTTGGGAGCATGAAATTGTCCAAAATGTCACCTTAAGAGTTCCCTTCACTGGAACTAGGGGGCCAACCCATCCCCTGAAAAACAACCTCACACCATAATCCCCCCTCCACCAAACTTTACGCTTGGCACAATGCAGTCACTCAAGTACTATTCTCCTGGCAGCCGACAAACCCAGACACGTCCATCGGATGGCCAGACAGAGACGCGTAATTGGTCTCTCCAGAGAACACGTCTCCTCTGCTCTAGAGTCCAGTGGTGGCGTGCTTTACACCACGGCATCCAACGCTTTGCATTGCACTTGGTGATGGAAGGCTTGGATGCAGCTGCTCGGCCATGGAAACCCATTCCATGAAGTTCTCTACACACTCTTGTTGGGCTCATCTGAAGGCCACACCAAGTTTGGAGGTCTTTAGCTATTGACTCTGCAGACAGTTGGTGACTTCTGCGCACTGTGCGCTTCAGCATGCGCTGACCCCGCCCTGTCATGTGACGTGGCCTACCACTTGGTGGCTGAGTGGCTGTTGTTCCCAGTTGCTTCCACTTTGTTATAATCCCACTAACAGTTGAGCATGGAATATTTAGTAGCCAGGAAATGTCATGGATGGACTTATTGCCCAGGTGGCCACCTATCACGGGACCACGCTTGGAGTCACTGAGCTCCTGAGAGTGACCCATTCTTTCACCAATGTTTGTAGAAGCAGTCTGCATGCCTAGGGGCTTGATTGTATACACCTGTGTCCATGGAGGGGATTGGAACACCGGAATCACATGATATGGAGGGGATGGGAACACCTGAATCACATGATATGGAGGGGATTGGAACACCTGAATCACATGATTGGGAGGGGATTGGAACACCTGAATCACATGATTGGGAGGGGATTGGAAAAGCTGAATCACATGATATGGAGGGGATTGGAACACCTGAATCACGTGATTGGGAGGGGATTGGAACACCTGAATCACTTGATTGGGAGGGGATTGGAACACCTGAATCACGTGATAGGGAGGGGATTGGAACACCTGAATCACGTGATAGGGAGGGGATTGGAACACCTAAATCACATGATTGGGAGGGGATTGGAACACCTGAATCACATGATTGGGAGGGGATTGGAACACCTGAATCACATGATATGGAGGGGATTGGAACACCTGAATCACATGATATGGAGGGGCTTGGAACACCTGAATCACATGATTGGGAGGGGATTGGAACACCTGAATCACATGATATGGAGGGGATTGGAACACCTGAATCACATGATTGGGAGGAGATTGGAACACCTGAATCACATGATATGGAGGGGATTGGAAAACCTGAATCACATGATTGGGAGGGCGGGGACAATACTTTTGGCGATATAGTGTATATTTATTTTATTTCCTTGGTATATTGTTCGTGTATCCTGTGGGGCAGAATGCGGAGGGAACATATCCTACAGCTCATGTAGAAAACTAAAGTAGTGTACAAAACAGGAATTATTTTCCCATTACTGGTCAGGGGGAGGATACGTTTCTTGCAATTCTTTTTTTATGTCTTTTGGAAACCATTTTCCATGCTGCTTGATAGGTATTTTCTTTTTTCATTCGATAAAACTATAACCTGTGATTATAAATGTGTATAAAAGGGAGACGACCCTCCAAACCCATTAGAAATCCTTGTCACTGCTGGAGAATCTGGGGGTTCTGGAACCATATATCGTACTGGGACAATGCTGCGGGGTCTATTCATAAAAAAAAAAAAAAATTAAAAATTACTTATTAAAAATAATCCGTGTATTTTGCCTAAAATGTTTATTCCCTGTGATTGTCCAAGCAGCCATAATGTGGTATTTTCCTGATTGAGGTATTTTAGGGAAATACTGTATTATGGCCACTAGATGGAGCTGGTGATCATAGGAAAAAAAAACATTTTATAAATGAAACCCTTAGTGTTACTAAACCCCCAACAGTACAATCAGTCTGTAGAAAAGCATGCTTGTTATACTCACTGTGGAACGTAAGGGGTTAATCTTCTGCATTGTGTAAAAAGGCAGTTTGATCCTGACTTCTCTGATCCTCCCCTTCTTCCAGTGCCCCCCTCTTATCTCCTGATAAGACATATGGTGTGGAGACACTCTGCACATGCTCAGTTTAGTGTGTATCGCTAGAGAGGTTGTTTTTTTTTTTTTCTTGGGAGAGTGCATGTGATCAGCACAGGGCCAGTCAGCACTGTCCAGACAGAGGTCAGGGATCCTGCAGCCTCCTAGAGCAGAATGAAAACCCCTCCTACAAGCTTTAACCAGTGTTCTGCTGGACACTGATAGAAGTCACAAGACTGTTATATACTGCTGATGGGAAAAGGGATTTAGCAGTTTATATTTCCTAACATAATTGCATTTCCATGTTCATGTTCTGTGTACTGTGGGAGAGCGGATATAGTGAATGCGGGGTCCGGGGAGAGGGGATATAGTGAATGCGGGGTCCGGGGAGAGCGGATCTAGTGAATGCGGGGTCCGGGGAGAGCGGATATAGTGAATGCGGGGTCCGGGGAGAGCGGATATAGTGAATGCGGGGTCCGGGGAGAGCGGATATAGTGAATGCGGGGTCCGGGGAGAGCGGATATAGTGAATGCAGGGTCCGGGGAGAGCGGATATAGTGAATGCCGGGGTCCGGGGAGAGCGGATATAGTGAATGCCGGGGTCCGGGGAGAGCGGATATAGTGAATGCCGGGGTCCGGGGAGAGCGGATATAGTGAATGTGGGGTCTGGGGAGAGCGGATATAGTGAATGCGGGGTCCTGGGAGAGCAGATATAGTGGGGAGAGCGGATATAGTGAATGTGGGGTCCGGGGAGAGCGGATATAGTGAATGCGGGGTCCTGGGAGAGCAGATATAGTGGGGAGAGCGGATATAGTGAATGCGGGGTCCATGGAGAGCGGATATAGTGAATGCGGGGTCCGGGGAGAGCGGATATAGTGAATGTGGGGTCTGGGGAGAGCGGATATAGGGAATGCGGGGTCCGGGGAGAGCGGATATAGTGAATGCGGGGTCCGGGGAGAGCGGATATAGTGAATGCGGGGTCCGGGGAGACTGGATATAATGAATGCGGGGTCCGGGGAGTGAGCGGATATAGTGAATGCGGGGTCCGGGGAGTGCGGATATAGTGAATGCGGGGTCCGGGGAGAGCGGATATAGTGAATGCGGGGTCCGGGGAGAGCGGATATAGTGAATGCGGGGTCCGGGGAGAGCGGATATAGTGAATGCGGGGTCCGGGGAGAGCGGATATAGTGAATGCGGGTCCGGGGAGAGCGGATATAGTGAATGCGGGGTCCGGGGAGAGCGGATATAGTGAATGCGGGGTCCGGGGAGAGCGGATATAGTGAATGCGGGGTCCGGGGAGAGGGGATATAGTGAATGCGGGGTCCGGGGAGAGCGGATATAGTGAATGCGGGGTCCGGGGAGAGCGGATCTAGTGAATGCGGGGTCCGGGGAGAGCGGATATAGTGAATGCAGGGTCCGGGGAGAGCGGATATAGTGAATGCCGGGGTCCGGGGAGAGCGGATATAGTGAATGCCGGGGTCCGGGGAGAGCGGATATAGTGAATGCCGGGTCCGGGGAGAGCGGATATAGTGAATGCGGGGTCCGGGGAGAGCGGATATAGTGAATGCGGGGTCCTGGGAGAACAGATATAGTGGGGAGAGCGGATATAGTGAATGCGGGGTCCATGGAGAGTGGATATAGTGAATGCGGGGTCTGGGGAGAGCGGATATAGGGAATGCGGGGTCCGGGGAGAGCGGATATAGTGAATGCGGGGTCCGGGGAGAGCGGATATAGTGAATGCGGGGTCCGGGGAGACTGGATATAATGAATGCGGGGTCCGGGGAGTGAGCGGATATAGTGAATGCGGGGTCCGGGGAGTGCAGATATAGTGAATGCGGGGTCCGGGGAGAGCGGATATAGTGAATGCGGGGTCCGGGGAGAGCGGATATAGTGAATGCGGGGTCCGGGGAGAGCGGATATAGTGAATGCGGGGTCCTGGGAGAGCGGATATAGTGAATGCGGGTCCGGGGAGAGCGGATATAGTGAATGCGGGGTCCGGGGAGACCATATATAGTGAATGCGGGGTCCGGGGAGAGCGGATATAGTGAATGCGGGGTCCGGGGAGAGCGGATATAGTGAATGCGGGGTCCGGGGAGAGCGGATATAGTGAATGCGGGGTCCGGGGAGAGCGGATATAGTGAATGTGGGGTCCGGGGAGAGCGGATATAGTGAATGCGGGGTCCTGGGAGAGCGGATATAGTGAATGCGGGGTCCTGGGAGAGCGGATATAGTGAATGCGGGGTCCGGGTGTATCTAAACCCAATAATAAAAACGTTTTTCAGGCGGACCCGTTCGGAACCTCCATTCTCCTCTATGGAGCTGCGAAATCCAATTCCACCCGTCAACATCCAATCCCATCCAACCCGCAAAAAAGGGACGTATGGGGTTCCAACTTCCCTTCCTCCTGCCGGATCGGTCGGATGGAGGTGGGCAGGTGGTCCTTTTTCATCCAACCATCCATTGAGGAGAGCGAGCTGCTCTTTGTCATCCGCTAAACGGGTCCGCCCATGTGAATGGACCATTTTGATTGGCTATTTAACAGGCCAAAGGAAGCAAGTTCATTGTTGGGGTGTACATACACTTTATTGTGGAAATGTAGCAAAATATTGACACCTACAGTAATTATTCCTGTTTCCTTGTTTGTGGTCACCTTGCGGCCCCCCAGGAGGAAGACGATGAGGATGTTGATGTGCATTATTCCACCATATTTAATTCTTCATCTGGTGGACACCGAGGAGAAGACAAGAGCAGGAAGAAGACAGAGGAGGTTGAATATGCTTCAGTGAGGACAGCGAATCATAACGCCCACGTCAGACGAGTCGGGACAGACGTGGACCCCACCAATGTGTGCTATGCCACCCTAAGGAGGACCTCAGCAGATTCCAGGACTGCTGAGCAATTCACCACTTACCCCGACTGGGAGTAATCGGACAATTTTCTTCTCACTGACCAAAGACCACCATAAGTGATAGGAAAGCCCTCTTTGTTGTCACATAGTTGTCCGGATCGGGATCCCAGTAGATCCCAGACCACCATTAATGATATGTAATGATAGGAAAGCTCCCTTTGTTGTCACATTGTTGTCCTGATCGGGATCCCAGTAGATCCCAGACCACCATTAGTGATATGTAATGATAGGAAAGCTCCCTTTGTTGTCACATTGTTGTCCTGATCGGGATCTCAGTAGATCCCAGACCACCATTAGTGATATGTAATAGATAGGAAAGCCCTCTTTGTTGTCACATAGTTGTCCTGATCGGGATCCCAGTAGATCCCAGACCACCATTAGTGATATGTAATGATAGGAAAGCCCTCTGTTGTCACATTGTTGTCCTGATCGGGATCCCAGTAGATCCCAGACCACCATTAGTGATATGTAATGATAGGAAAGCCCTCTGTTGTCACATTGTTGTCCTGATCGGGATCCCAGACCACCATTAGTAATATGTAATGTGTAACAAGGTTAGCTCGGCAGCGGGTGTGTGTGACCCCCTGGATGGGTGCACAACACAAAAAGATAGGCACAGCACAACAATAGTGGAGGTGAAAACAAACAGGTGCAATTTATTTACAATATTTACAGAAAAAATGATAAACAAAAAGAGACATCAAAATAAATCCTGGCCAACTTGGCTACTTACTGCAACAACAGCTTTTCCCTAGCTACCCACTAGGTACAGCCTGCTGCTATACCTAGTTGCTAGTACTGGAGGCCGGCCACACAGGCTTTGGTCTCTCTGCACACAGATAACAGGTCAGCTCCCCAGACAGTTCAGGCACAGATCTGGTTCCAGGGTGGAGCAACTCCCTAAGCACTCTGGGAAGCTTTATACAAGTGTTAATGAGCCCACTACCTTCAGCTGGGCTCATTATCTCAGTGCTGAAGGACTCAGCACTTCCCTCTAGTGGTACAAATCCCCATAAACCCTGAATCTCGGACAAATATATCGTCCATCCAGGACGCAACCAGGTGATTTCACCTGCCTACTGTCACATACCCCCCCCTCTTGTTTCAACCTTGGGGTTGTAACACCAGTAGCCAGGCAGGCATGTACCCGGGATAAAGCATCCACATTTCCCATCTGAACACCGGGGCGATGCTTCACCGTGAAGGTAAATTCCTGTAGGGCCAGAAACCACCTATTTACCCTTCTATTGGTCTCCTTATTTTGAGCCATCCATTTCAAGGGAGCGTGATCTGTGATCAGGTCAAAATGTCTGCCCAGCAGATAGTACCGAAGGGAATCTAGGGCCCACTTTACCGCTAAACACTCCTTCTCAATCGTGGTGTAATTTTCCTCGTGAGACTTTAGCTTTCGGCTGAGATAGATTACCGGGTGCTCCCCCCCCTGCCAAACCTGGGACAGCACTGCTCCTAAGCCAACATTGGATGCATCTGTCTGGACCACAAAGTCTTTTGAGAAGTCTGGGGAGTATAGGACTGGCTGGCTACATAAGGCCCTTTTTAAAGACTGGAAGGCTGCTTCAGCCTCAGGGGACCACTTAACCATGACAGGCTCCTTCCCTTTTGTCAGGTTGGTTAGGGGTACTGCCATAGAAGCAAAATGGGGAATGAATCGCCGATAGTAGCCAGCAATTCCTAGAAAAGCCCGTACCTGCTTTTTGTTATTTGGGCGTGGCCAATTCTGTATGGCTTCCACTTTTTTTATCTGAGGTTTTATTACCCCTCTCCCAATAGTGTACCCCAGGTACTTGGCCTCCTCCTGTCCAATCGTACACTTCTTTGGGTTGGCCGTAAACCCAGCTTTCCATATTGAGTCTAGCACAGCCTGAACTTTTGGCAAATGTGAGGCCCAATCTGCGCTATGGATAATCACATCGTCCAAGTACGCTGCAGCATACTTCTGATGGGGACGAAGAATCTGATCCATTTTTCGCTGAAAGGTGGCCGGTGCATTCTGTAACCCGAACGGAATTCTTTTATACTGGAATGACCCTTCTGGGGTTACAAATGCAGTCTTCTCCTTTGCCGACTTAGCTAAGGGAATTTGCCAATAACCTTTCGTCAAGTCTAGTGTTGTCATGTACCGGGCTGCTCCCAGTCGGTCGATTAGTTCATCTATCCTTGGCATGGGGTAGGTGTCAAATTTTGTAACTTTATTCAACTGTCGAAAGTCGTTACAAAATCGCCAGCTCCCATCTGGTTTGGGCACCAACACTATGGGGCTGGACCAGTCACTTTGGGACTCCTCTATCACCCCCAAATCTAGCATTCTCTGTACTTCCCCACTTATTGCCTCCCGTCGAGCCTCTGGGATTCTATAGGGTTTCAGTTTTACTCTTTCACCCGGTGGGGTGATAATGTCATGCTCCACCCCCGAGGTTTGTCCCGGCAGCTCAGTAAAAACCTCTGTGTTGCGGAGCACAAACTCTTTAGCCTCCTGTTTTTGAATTGTAGACAAGGTGACTGCTATTCCAACCTCCGGAACCAAGCAGTTAGATGGCGCTGGTGACAAACCCTCAGCAACTAGGGATTCCCTGTCCCTCCAGGCCTTTAGCAGATTGATGTGGTAGATCTGCTCCGGTTTCCGCCTTCCTGGTTGTCTGACCCTGTAATTCACCTCACTCACTTTCTCAATCACCTCGTATGGGCCATGCCATTTGGCCAGGAATTTGCTTTCAACCGTAGGGATTAGCACTAGCACTCTATCTCCTTCAGCAAACGACCTGGTCCGGGCCCCCCGATTGTACACCCTCTGCTGCGCTAACTGTGCTTGGGACAAATGTTCCTTTACGATAGGCATGACCTGGGCAATTCTATCTTGCATTTGGGCGACGTGCTCAATCACACTCCGGTGGGGAGAACTCTCACTTTCCCAAGTTTCCTTGGCGATATCTAACAGCCCCCTTGGGTGTCTCCCATAGAGCAACTCAAATGGTGAAAACCCTGTGGAGGACTGGGGTACCTCCCGGATGGCAAACATCAAATAGGGTACTAAATAATCCCAACCCTTTCCATCCTTATCTACCACCTTCCTTAGCATTTGTTTCAGGGTTTTGTTGAACCTTTCCACCAACCCGTCAGTTTGGGGATGATACACAGAGGTGCGCAACTGTTTTACCTTGAACAGTTTGCAGAGCTCTTTCATCACCCGGGACATAAAGGGGGTTCCCTGGTCCGTCAGCAGTTCCTTTGAAATACCCACTCGGCTGAAAACGAGGAATAGCTCCTTAGCTATTGTCTTGGCAGAGGTATTTCGGAGTGGAATTGCTTCTGGATAGCGGGTGGCATAGTCGAGTATGACCAACAGGTACTGATGCCCCCTAGCGGATTTCACCAGCGGACCTACCAAATCCATGGCAATCCTTTCAAAGGGGACCTCAATGATGGGAAGAGGTACCAGTGGACTACGGAAATGGGGCATAGGGGCCGACTTCTGACACACAGGGCAAGAGGAACAGTAATTTTCCACCTCCTTAATGACCCCAGGCCAATAGAACCGCTGCAGTACTCTTTCCCGTGTTTTCTCCGCCCCCAAATGACCCCCAAGGATGTGTCCATGGGCCAACTCCAACACCAACTTCCTGTAAGGTCTGGGCACCACCAGTTGCTCAATGGTTTCTTCTGCCCCCTGAGCAACTCGATAGAGTAGGTCCCTTTCCACAAGGAAGTATGGATAAGCAGCAGTTTTCTCAGGACTCACTAGTTGGCCATCTACTTTTACTACATTTTCCCGGGCTTTTATCAGCGTGGGGTCTTTCAGCTGTTCGGTGGCAAAATTTTCCCTATGCACCTCTAAGTCCGAGAAATCCAAAACCGGCAGATTTTCATGTGAGGAGGTGGGCTCCTCCCCAGTTCCTTGGGTCTCCCCAGCTAGTACCGACAAGGGGAACTTGGGAGAGACCTCACCACACTCAGACGCTTTCTGGGATTCACCTTCCTGGTCTGCAGGGGAGACAGTGGGGGGGTCAGAACAATCCCAGAGTTCCCAGAATTTTGGAAAATCCCTCCCCACAATGGCATCATGTGGTAAATGAGGTACCAATCCTACCTGATGAGACAGGTTACCTTTGGGGGTCTCAAAAAACACAGTAGCCACGGGATACTCCCTAGTGTCCCCATGCACACAAATCACCGCCACCTTTTTATGCCCAGAGACCTTTGTAGTGACCATCTCCTCTCTTATCAAGGTTACCAAGCTACCTGAATCCAGCAACCCCACAATATTATTTCCATTAACAGTCATTTTGCACAAATGTTTCTCAGTGCCCGGGCTGGCCGTGCATACCACTGTCGCAAACAGCGACTGACGTCTATTGCTCAGAAAGTCACACTGCATAGGCTCATCCACCACTGGGCAATTAGCTGCAATATGTCCCTCTTGCCGGCAGCGGTAACAAATAATTTTTTTCACCGCTTCTTGCGGCCTTGGCCTTCCTGGCCGCTCTTGCCAGACATTGGGTAATACTCCCACCCTCTCACTCTCTCCACCCTCACCCCTTGTAGTCATCTTACCCGCCGCTGGGGATGGTCTGGTCTTAGGGTGGAAAGTCCGTGAGTCTCTGGAAGAGGAGGTCAGGTTCTCAGTAGCCAAGTATCTCTCCACTAGATCCACCAGCTTGTCTGCAGTTTCTGGGTCTCCATGGCTGACCCACTTTTGAATAGTATTAGGCAGAGACCTTAGGAACCGATCCATGACGACACGTTCCACATTTTTTGGGGCGGTCAAAGTCTCTGGCTGCAGCCACTTCCTGCTCAGGTGAATGAGATCATACATCTGTGACCTGGGAGGTTTCCCAAGCCGAAAAGTCCAATTATGTACCCGCTGAGCACGGACAGCGAGGGTAACACCCAACCGGGCCAAAATTTCCACTTTTAGCACATCATAGTTTTTGGCTTGGTCCGGCTCCAGGTCATAGTAAGCTTTTTGCGACTCTCCAGTTAATAATGGGGCCATCAATCCAGCCCACTGTTCTTTAGGCCACTTTTCCCTTTCAGCAGTCCTTTCAAAGGTGGTTAGAAACACCTCCAGATCATCCTCTCCAGTCATTTTTGGCAATAAACGGGACACAGAAAATGATGGTGTTTTACCAGAATCATCACCAGCCTCAGTCTGCTGTCTCTGCTGGAGCTGCTTCAAAACAGCCTCAATTTGTTTCTGGTGTTTCTGGTCCTGTTGCACCAGCAATTCCCTATGGCGGACCTCTGCTTGTTCCAAGGCCTTCTGCTGGGCTGCAATGCTCTGCTGGAAACTTGCATTTGCCTGCTGTTGATTGGCATTTGCCTGTTGTTGATTGGCATTTGCCAGAGCCAACTGTCTGATTATCTCCTCCATGCTGGCCTTTAGTTACCACAACTGCCCGCCGTCCTCCACCATATGTAACAAGGTTAGCTCAGCAGCGGGTGTGTGTGACCCCCTGGATGGGTGCACAACACAAAAAGATAGGCACAGCACAACAATAGTGGAGGTGAAAACAAACAGGTGCAATTTATTTACAATATTTACAGAAAAAATGATAAACAAAAAGAGACATCAAAATAAATCCTGGCCAACTTGGCTACTTACTGCAACAACAGCTTTTCCCTAGCTACCCACCAGCCTGCTGCTATACCTAGTTGCTAGTACTGGAGGCCGGCCACACAGGCTTTGGTCTCTCTGCACACAGATAACAGGTCAGCTCCCCAGACAGTTCAGGCACAGATCTGGTTCCAGGGTGGAGCAACTCCCTAAGCACTCTGGGAAGCTTTATACAAGTGTTAATGAGCCCACTACCTTCAGCTGGGCTCATTATCTCAGTGCTGAAGGACTCAGCACTTCCCTCTAGTGGTACAAATCCCCATAAACCCTGAATCTCGGACAAATATATCATCCATCCAGGACGCAACCAGGTGATTTCATCTGCCTACTGTCACAAATGATAGGAAAGCTCCCTTTGTTGTCACATTGTTGTCCTGATCGGGATCCCAGTAGATCCCAGACCACCATTAGTGATATGTAATGATAGGAAAGCCCTCTGTTGTCACATTGTTGTCCTGATTGGGATCCCAGTAGATCCCAGACCACCATTAGTGATATGTAATGATAGGAAAGCCCCCTTTGTTGTCACATGGTTGTCCTGATCAGTGTCCCAGTAGATCCCAGACCACCATTAGTGATATGTAATGATAGGAAAGCCCTCTGTTGTCACATTGTTGTCCTGATCGGGATCCCAGTAGATCCCAGACCACCATTAGTGATATGTAATGATAGGAAAGCCCCCTTTGTTGTCACATGGTTGTCCTGATCAGTGTCCCAGTAGATCCCAGACCACCATTAGTGATATGTAATGATAGGAAAGCCCTCTGTTGTCACATTGTTGTCCTGATCGGGATCCCAGTAGATCCCAGACCACCATTAGTGATATGTAATGATAGGAAAGCCCTCTTTGTTGTCACATGGTTGTCCTGATCGGGATCCCAGTAGATCCCAGATGTCAGTAAGGGTAAGGAGCCCATGATCCTTTGGAGAGTGGGTGTCCTGGTTTGTGGACATCAGCGCTCCAAAGGACCACCTACCAGCAGTGATGTATTTAGGTTCTGTACTGCCCTAGGCAACACAAAAATCATCTGCCCCCATGGACACCGACTAATACCCTTCCCGGGGAGAGAGCCTGACATTGACCAACAACACCCCCCGACATTGACCAACCACACCCCCGACATTGACCAACCACACCCCCGACATTGACCAACCACACCCCCGACATTGACCAACGACACCCCCGACATTGACCAACGACACCCCCGACATTGACCAACGACACCACTGACATTGACCAACGACACCACTGACATTGACCAACGACACCCCCAAAATTGACCAACGACACCCCCGACATTGATCAACGACACCCTGACATTGACCAACGACACCCCCGATATTGGCCAACGATACCCCTGAAATTGACCAACAACACCACTGACATTGACCAACAACACCCCTGACATTGACAAACAACACCCCCGACATTGATCAACGACACCCCTGACATTGACCAACGACACCCCCGCCATTGACCAACGACACCCCCGACATTGACCAACGACACCACCGACATTGACCAACGACACCCCCGACACTGACCAACGACACCACCGATATTGACCAACGACACCACCGACATTGACCAACGACACCCCCGACACTGACCAACGACACCTCCGACATCGACCAACGACATCCCCGACACTGACCAACGACACCACCGACATTGACCAACGACACCCCCGACATTGACCAACGACATCCCCGACACTGATCAACGACACCCCCGACATTGACCAACGACACCCCCGACACTGACCAACGACACCCCCGACATTGACCAACGACACCCCCGACATTGACCAACGACACCCCCGACACTTACCAATGATACCCCCGACATTGACCAACAACATCCCCGACACTGATCAACGACACCCCCGACATTGACCAACGACACCCCCGACATTGACCAACGACACCCCCGACATTGACCAACGACACCACTGACATTGACTAACGACACCCTTGCCCCCCACCTGGGAGAGCCTTCCACTTCCCCCCCCCCTGGCGATTGAGAGAAAGACCCTCATCTTCACAGCTCCAGACATCCCCGGGAACAAGAGTCAGGCTCTGCATACACCATCAAGCAGCCCGCAGCCTCTCTCAGATCCCACCTGGTTCCCATGGCGTGTATGTCCCTTCTTCCATCCCTTCTTCTGCAGGGAGATGCTGCCCCCCTGAAAAATGCCGCCCTAGGCAAATACCTTGTTTGCCTTGTGGTAAATACACCCCTGCCTACCAGAGTGAATCTGTTTCATGTAAAGTCCCAATGAAGAGCCAAGAGAAAAAATCAGCAATCTTCTCTAACTACAGCAAAGGAGGACAGAAGTGAGTCCCAAAAGCCTTTAAACCTCCATGCAGCAAGACGGCACACCGGGGCATTCAGCTTGACTCCAGCAGCTCCAGCAGACATCCACACCACTATATCCACATGCACTTGCGTACAGTATATGCACTTACAATAAGTGGATATCCAACATGCGTTTCACATCACATCCAGTGTTCTCATGCCAGAATCCAAGATGGCCGTGGCAAGTTCGAGCATGTGCAGTAACGTGTGCTGCCACTCTGCCCTGTGCGTTTCGTCAGAAATAACGTCATCAGGGGCACTGTATGTGATGTGAAGCCCTTGTTGGCTATCCACTCCACCCTGCGCATTTCATCAGAAGCAACATCATCAGGGGCCTTGTATGTGATGTGAAGCCCTTGTTGGCTATTCACTCCACCCTGCGCGTTTCATCAGAAGCAACATCATCAGGGGCCTTGTATGTGATGTGAAGCCCTTGTTGGCTATTCACTCCACCCTGCGTGTTTCGGCAGAAGTGACGTCATCAGGGGCACTGTATGTGATGTGAAGCCCTTGTTGGCTATCCACTTATTGTACAGTGAAGGAAATGCGTATTTGCCCCCCTGCTGATTTTGAATATTCGCCCCTCACAAAGAAATGATCGGTCTAACAATGGAATGTTCGCCCCTCACACAGAAATGATCGGTCTAACAATGGAATGTTCAGTGTAACACTGAGAGACAGAATACAACAACAAATTCAGCAGAAATGCGTCTAACAAATGATGACTGATCTGCATGTTCATGAGGGAAAGAAGGATTTGATCCCCTTCACAAAACATGACTTAGTACTTGGTGGCCAATCCCTTGTTGGCAATCACAGAGGTCAGACGTGTCCTGGAGTTGGCCCCCAGGTTCGCACACATCTCAGGAGGGATTCTGGCCCACTCCTCTTGGCAGATCCTCTCCAAGTCATTAAGGTTTGGTGACTGACGTTTGGCAACTCGAACTTTCAGCTCCCTCCACAGATTTCCAATCGGATGAAGGTCTGGAGACTGGCTAGGCCACTCCAGGACCTTCATGTGCTTCTTCTTGAGCCGCTCCTTTGTTGCCTTGGCCGTGTGTTTTGGGTCATTGTCATGCTGGAACACCCATCCACCACCCATTTTCAATGCCCTGGCTGAGGGAAGAAGGTTCTCACCCAAGATTTGACGGTACATTGCCCCGTCCATCGTCCCTTTGATGCGGTGCAGTTGTCCTGTCCCCTTAGCAGAAACCCCCCCAAAGCAGAATGTGTCCACCACCATGTTTCACAGTTGGGATGGTGTTCTTGGGGACATAGGCAGCATTCCTCCTCCTCCAAACACGGCGAGTTGAGTTGATGCCAAAGAGCTGGATTTTGGTCTCCTCTGACCACAACACTTCCCACCAGTCCTCCTCTGCATCATTCAGATGTTCAGTGGCAGACTTCAGACGGGCCTGGACATGGGCTTTCTTCAGCAGAGGGACCTTGCCATTGTGGAGAGTTTGGAATCTGATGGTTTGATTGCTCCTGTGGACAGGTGTCTTTTATACAGGTAACACAATGAGATTAGCAGCACTCCCTTTAAGAGACTGCTTCTAATCTCAGCTTGTTACCTGTATGAAAGACACCTGGGAGCCAGAAATCCTGCTGACTGATAGGGGATCAAATCCTTCTTTCCCTCATGAACATGCAGATCAGTCATCATTTGTTAGACGCATTTCTGCTGAATTTGTATTCTGTCTCTCAGTGTTACACCGAACATTCCATTGTTAGACCGATCATTTCTGTGTGAGGGGCGAACATTCCATTGTTAGACCGATCATTTCTGTGTGAGGGGCGAACATTCACCATCAGCCGGGGAGGGAATACACATTTCCTTCACTGTAAGTGCATATACTGTACCATAATAAATCTTCTGTACTTTGCTGATCTTCACTATGGAGAGTTTCTTTTCTTCCATGATGTTGGTTTTCTTCGATTGGAGCTGAATTGTATCCAATACTATGTGGATAGGACGGTGTGGATGTTCGTTATGCTGCTGGAGTCCAGCTGAAGGCCCTCGACCATTCTGAATTGGGGGTCATCTCAATCCGTTGCATTTCTGAACTTATGACGAAATTTGAAATTTTACATTTTTTTTCCTGGACATGTTTTATAGCAAAAAGTCAAAAATATTGTTTATTTTCTCAAAATTGTTGGTCTTTTTTTGTTCATAGCACAAAAAAGAAAAACTCACAGGCGACCAAATACCGCTGAAAGAAAGCTCTATTCTTGGGGGGAAAAGGACGTCAATGTCATTTGGGTGCAGTGTTGCATGACGGCGCAATTGTCAGTTAAAGTAATGCAAAAAATGGCCTGGTAAGAAGAGGGGGGGGGTTGTTTAAGAGAAAAACATTGTGTTTTTGGTTCAATAGACTTCAATGCAGACGCTGCAGAAAGGCATGTAGTGCGTTTTTGATGTGTTTTTGATGCGTTTCGTGTTTTAATCTGCCCAGCAACAAGTTTGAAAAAACCAGCAAAACGCATCAAAACCACATGTGCAAAATGCTCCTCAAAAAGCACTGCAGAAACGGATCAAATGCAAACTGCACAGGTGTGAGCCTGGACTTACACCCCCCCCCGGTCACACCGATCCTGACTTTAAAACCATGTGACTTACAGCGAAGTTGCACAATTTCAAAGTCGGATGACATGCTGATTTCAGGTGCAATTTTCAAGATGTCTGACACAGATCTCTGTGTAAATCGCACCAAAAGTAGAGCGTGTACTACTTTAGAAATCCCTGCGACTCCGACCAAGTCGGAACCGCGCCCATACGACCGCTGTTATTGTGGACCAGGGGCGGACTGACCATTCGGGTACTCGGGCACTGCCCGAGGGCCCGGGGTCAGTAGGGGGCCCCATGAGATGCCCCTGGTACCTTTCATAGGCTTTTTTGGGTGTGGTTTGAGTGTTGGTGAGGACACAGGGGCCCCATGATCCCCTATTGCCCGGGGGCCCCATAGGTTGTCAGTCCACCCCTGTTGTGGACTATAGGGTGCGACTTGCCGTGCCATGCGACCAGGGACTTAGACGACGTTCTCTGCTGAACAAATGTTCATTTACTATTAGTCGTAGTAAAATACCCCATTATGGCCAATAGATGGAGCTGAGGAGCAGAGGACATACAGGACATACATCCTGGTTACAAGAGATACAATGTAACAGTTCTAGAGAATTTGTTAATGACCTCTAGCATTCTCCAGAATTGTTACATTGTGTCTCTTGCTACAAAGACATTCAGCATGTGATTCTTGTGAAGCACCACCCCAGCAAGGGCAACCCAAGGGATACCACCAGTCCTTGTGTATGGGGCCCAGGCCAGCGGGGGGGCCCCAGGCAGCTGGATGACTTGGATGTGGGCAGGGAGGGTGATCGGCGTGGCTGGAGGGGCAATTACTGGAACTGATCTCCTGTATGCCTCTCTCTGCAGCAGCTGAAAGTTGGCTTCTTCTCCTCTCCCTCCCACCAGCTTTCAGCTGCTGCAGCAGAGAGGCAAATAGGGGATCGGTTCCAGTAATTGCCCCCATCACCCTCCCTGTGCACCATACCCCTCTACTGCCCAGGCCCCACCCCCGCAGTGCTTCCGGCTTCCCTCCTCTCCTTCCCACCGGCACACAATATGATCTTTCAGGATGGAGAGTGGGGGAAGGGTCCAGTATATATGTCACATTTACTGGCTCCTGCCTTTTCCAAATGAACACAATGAGTGATCGGTATCAATCACTCACTGTGCACATTCATAACTGAAGCATAGTAAACTATTTTTTTTTGGAAGGTGTACCCCTGCCAGGTTGGCTGTATCGGGCCCCCGTGGTTTCTAACAGCAGCCCTGACAGAGGCCACCAGTCCCCCAAGCAACAGTCCATTCATTCCAATAAACAGTCTAGGGGTTGGACTTTCTGTGATTTATAACTTGCAGAACCTGTAACAGGAGAGTGGTTGGGGCATGGGATACTCCAAAATACTAACATCCAGGGCTTTCTTTCCCCAGAGAATAGGTGGAGGAACTCCCCCTCTTCTGAGTCACCCTTGTCTCCGCCTCCTACTCACCTTCGAGCACCGTCCCTTGGTTCCACCTTCTACCCACCTCTGAGCACCGTCCCCTGGTTCCACCTCCTACCCACCTCAGAGCACCGTCCCTTGGTTTCACCTCCTACCCACCTCAGAGCACCATCCCTTGGTTTCACCTCCTACCCACCTCCAAGCACCATCCCTTGAATCCACCTTCTACCCACCTCAGAGCACCATCCCTTGGTTCCACCTTCTACCCACCTCCGAGTACCGTCCCTTGGTTCCACCTTCTACCCACCTCAGAGCACCATCCCTTGGTTCCACCTTCTACCCACCTCCGAGTACCGTCCCTTGGTTCCACCTTCTACCCACCTCAGAGCACCATCCCTTGGTTCCACCTTCTACCCACCTCCGAGTACCGTCCCTTGGTTCCACCTTCTACCCACCTCAGAGCACCGTCCCTTGGTTCCACCTATTACCCAGCTCCGAGCACCGTCCCTTGGTTCAACCTCCTACCCACCTCCAAGCACCATCCCTTGGTTCTACCTCCTACCCACCTCCGAGCACCATCCCTTGGTTCCACCCCCTACCCACCTCCGAGCTCTGTCCTTTGGTTCCACCTTCTACCCACCTCTGAGCACCGTCCCTTGGTTCTACCTTCTACCCACCTCTGAGCACCGTCCCTTGGTTCCACCTTCTACCCACCTCTGAGCACCGTCCCTTGGTTCTACCTTCTACCCATCTCTGAGCACCGTCCCTTGGTTCCACCTCCTACCCACCTCCAAGTATCATCCCTTGGTTCCACCTCCTACCCACCTCCAAGTATCATCCCTTGGTTCCACCTCCTACCTACCTCCGAGCAATATATGGAATTCATAGCCTTAACACACTTCAAAAGAGCCTGTTATCTCAACTTAGGGACAGCAGACACCAGCACACAGGCCTTGTTCAGAGCTGTAAACTGCTGAGTCCTGGCAAGATGCCTGTTGGTTTCTACTGACCATAAAAAAACCTCACAACTTATCATGTTCCAGAGGGGATTGGAAGTGACCTATCGTAAAACTATGAAAAAATCATTCAGGCAATTAAAGCACTAGGAACACAGAGCATGCCATAAAATGTCTACCCAGAAAGCAGCCAGTTGTGGGGCGACCTCTCTGAGGTCAATCACCGAGTAAAGCTGACAGGGGAGAGATCTGTGTGTAAACACAGGTCTCTCTTCTGCTAGCAAGGACATGCTGCTTTGTATCTCTCTGCACAGCATGTCTCCCTAGTACAGTGTTTCTCAACTCCAGTCCTCATGGACCCCCAACAGGTCATGTTTTCAGGATTTCCCTCAGATGAAACAGCTGTGGTAATTACTAAGGCAGTGAAACTGATCAAATCACCTGTGCAAAATAATGGAAATCCTGAAAACATGACCTGTTGGGGGTCCATGAGGACTGGAGTTGAGAAACACTGCCCTAGTAACACACAGCACACAGTTAACCCTTTGATTGCCCTAGATGTTAACACCTTCCTGCCAACCCACATGGAAGAAAAATATATTTTAAATATATTTTAAAAATATTCTTCCCAAATAGATTGACATATATCTTAAATATAAAATATACATTTTTTTGGCAGTATTCAATATAATTTAGTATATATATACACATACTGTATATTGAAAGGAGTTTTTTATATGTTACAAAATATATGAAAAATACAAATATGTCCACTATCCAGCTGTGATATCACAAGCCATCCCAGTAAGCTGATGAAAGTGGATCCAGCCCAGAAACTTGGCACATGCTGATTACATGGTCCCAGTGGGCATTTCAGATCATTTTTTGGGAGATCATTCACTCTTTGCACCTCGTATTTGTGTTGGTTTTTCTTTTAAGTTTACTTTGCAGTAAAAGCAAGAAAGCATAAAAAACCTCTGTATTGTATTCCTGCTTTACTAAACAATGTGTAGGAAAAACTATTCACGGCATACAAAGTATCACAAAATATACCTACAACACGCACAAGCCTGATCTTCCTAGCAAATAAATATGCACAATGCACACTATATCGCCCAAAGTATTGGCCTCGCCCTCCCGATCATGTGATTCAGGTGTTCCAATCCCCTCCATATCATGTGATTCAGGTGTTCCAATCCCCTCCATATCATGTGATTCAGGTGTTCCAATCCCCTCCCAATCACGTGATTCAGGTGTTCCAATCCCCTCCCAATCATGTGATTCAGGTGTTCCAATTCCCTCCATATCATGTGATTCAGGTGCTCCAATCCCCTCCATGGACACAGGTGTATACAATCAAGCCCCTAGGCATGCAGACTGCTTCTACAAACATTGGTGAAAGAATGGGTCGCTCTCAGGAGCTCAGTGACTCCAAGCGTGGTCCCGTGATAGGTGGCCACCTGGGCAATAAATCCATCCATGACATTTCCTGGCTACTAAATATTCCACGCTCAACTGTTAGTGGGATTATAACAAAGTGGAAGCCACTGGGAACAACAGCCACTCAGCCACCAAGTGGTAGGCCACATCACATGACAGGGCGGGGTCAGAGCATGCTGAAGCTCACAGTGCGCAGAAGTCGCCAACTGACTGCAGAGTCAATAGCTAAAAACCTCCAAACTTGGTGTGGCCTTCAGATGAGCCCAACAACAGTGTGTAGAGAGCTTCATGGAATGGGTTTCCATGGCCGAGCAGCTGCATCCAAGCCTTCCATCACCAAGTGCAATGCAAAGCGTCGGATGCCATGGTGTAAAGCACGCTGCCACTGGACTCTAGAGCAAAGGAGACGCGTTTTCTGGAGTGACCAATCACGCTTTTCTGTCTGGCCATCCGATGGACGTGTCTGGGTTTGGTGGTTGCCAGGAGAACGGTACTTGCCTGACTGCATTGTGCCAAGTGTAAAGTTTGGTGAAGGGGGATTATGGTGTGGGGTTGTTTTTCAGGGGTTGGGTTGGCCCCCTATTTCCAGTGAAGGGAACTCTTAAGGCGACATTTTGGCCAATTTCATGCTCCCAACTTTGTGGGAGGAGTTTGGGGATGGCCCCTTCCTGTTCCAACATGACTGCGCACCAGTGCACAAAGCAAGGTCCATAAAGACATGGAGGAGCCAGTTTGGGGTGGAGGAACTTGACTGTCCTGCACCGAGTCCTGACCTCAACCCCATAGAACACCTTTGGGATGAATTAGAGCGGAGACTGCGAGCCAGGCCTCCTCCCCCGACATCAGTGCCTGACCTGACAAATGTGCTTCTGGAAGAATGGTCCAACCTTCCCATAGACACCCTCCTAAACCTTGTGGACGGCCTTCCCAGAAGAGTTGAAGCTGTTATAGCTGCAAAGGGCGGGGCCAACTCAATATTGAAACCTACTGACTAAGACTGGGGGGCCATTAAAGGTCATGTGGGTGGAAAGGGCAGGGCCAACTCAATATTGGACCCTACGGACTAAGACTGGGGGTCCATTAAAGGTCATGTGTGTGGGAAGGCCGGCAGCCCAATATATTGTATGTGATAGACTTAAACTAAACAGTTAATTACAGTAACTTGGTTCTTTCTGGTTGTGGAGTGTTCTTCCTTTTATTCAGGATCTCTCCAGACCACTTCTTGCTTCGATGGTCCTGCAAAAAACTACCAGTTCCTTTATGTCCTTAGGGCATGGCTGTCCAAGTCCTTTTTTCCTCCCTCTACTGTATTTCCTGTCTACTTCATTTCCTGTCCTGAGATTCATGAACCAGTCCTACAGGTAAATTAGCATATGCATGGAGGAATCTTAGCTTCCTTTTTTCCCCTGTACTGTATTTCTTGCTTACATCATTTCCTGTCCTGAGCTTCATGAACCAGTCCAATGGGTTAATTAGCATATGAATGGGGGAATCTTAGCTTTTTGAGTCCAGTATTTGCCCCTCCCACCACCATGCAGATAACCATCTCTGCCCACACCCAGTCCACCCAGCTGCCTGGGCCCCATACAAGAGGACAGGTGGTACCCCCTTATCCAAGGCCCTGCCTGTACTGGGTAGTGAGGCTATCACGGGGGAAACTGGGACCAGACAATATACAGTTGTGCTCCAAAGTCTCCCTCCCCTGGCAGAAATGGTGACATAGAAAATCTGACTGATCGTGCCGAACAACTGTCTTTTATTTAAGGATAGGGATCACAGGAATCCATTTATCACATAGTTTGAGAAAGGAGCCGATTGGTGCTCCGAAACAAAGTCACCTTGGAAACTCAGGTCTTGTATCCTCCTCCTCCTGCCGTCACGTCTGGTCACTTCCGGTCCCGCTTCTGTCAGGACTTCCTACAGCAGTGGTTACCACGGTCTGCTACCACCTTGACCCGGCTTCCATCTCCCACACTTCCACTGATGGACTCTCGGATCCCATATTGAGGCCCGCTCCATTTTACAATCGCACTCTTCATCTACATATGTGAGTGCTGCACTTAGAGGCGCCCCCTTGCGCTTTCTCTTGTTAACACCGAAGGGATCCATTCCAGTCTTCTTGGTGGAGCCGCCTACATGGCGCATAAGTAACTTATGGACCGTTTTAGTAGTTTGGACTTTATGGACTTTTATATTTGTGACCAATTTGGCTCCTCGTTGTCATTTTGGTGGTGTCTTTTTTATTAAAATAGACTATATATGAAATAATGAAGTATTACAAAATAAAATAGCCTAAAACACACGAAAGACAAAAGTGTCTGCATACAAATGTCAGATTTTATCACGCTTTGTCAGGGCGTGTAGACTTCTACAGTGAAGGGAATGTGTATTTGATCCCCCTGGGCTACCAAACTATGGCCAAGCAGCTTGGTGAGAAGGTGACAACAGTTGGTGCAATCATTCACAAATGGAAGAAACACAAAACAAGTGTCAGTCTCCCTAGGTCTGGTGCACCATGCAAGATCTCACCTCGTGGAGTGTCAATGATCATGAGAACAGTGAGGAATCATCCCAGAACTACACGTGAGGATCTTGTCAATGATCTCCAGGCAGCTGGGACCACAGTCACCAAGAAAACAATTGGCACCACACTACGCCGACAAGGACTGAAATCCTGCAGTGCCCGCAAGGTCCCTCTGCTCAAGAAAGCCCATGTCCAGCCCGTCTGAAGTCTGCCACTGACCATCTGAATGATGCAGAGGAGGACTGGTGGGAAGTGTTGTGGTCAGAGGTGACCTAAATCCAGCTCTTTGGCATCAACTCAACTCGCCGTGTTTGGAGGAGGAGGAATGCTGCCTATGACCCCAAGAACACCATCCCAACTGTGAAACATGGTGGTGGAAACATTCTGCTTTGGGGGTGTTTTTCTGCTAAGGGGACAGGACAACTGCACCGCATCAAAGGAACGATGGACGGGGCAATGTACCCTCAAATCTTGGGTGACAACCTTCTTCCCTCAGCCAGGGCATTGAAAATGGGTGGTGGATGGGTGTTCCAGCATGACAATGACCCAAAACACACGGCCAAGGCAACAAAGGAGCGGCTCAAGAAGAAGCACATTAAGGTCCTGGAGTGGCCTAGCCAGTCTCCAGACCTTCATCCGATTGAAAATCTGTGGAGGGAGCTGAAAGTTTGAGTTGCCAAACATCAGCCACCAAACCTTAATGACTTGGAGAGGATCTGCCAAGAGGAGTGGGCCAAAATCCCTCCTGAGATGTGTGCGAACCTGGGGGCCAACTCCAGGAAACGTCTGACCTCTGTGATTGCCAACAAGGGATTTGCCACCAAGTACTAAGTCATGTTTTGTGAAGGGGATCAAATCCTTCTTTCCCTCATGAACATGCAGATCAGTCATCATTTGTTAGACGCATTTCTGCTGAATTTGTTGTTGTATTCTGTCTCTCAGTGTTACACCGAACATTCCATTGTTAGACCGATCGTTTCTGTGTGAGGGGCGAACATTCCATTGTTAGACCGATCATTTCTGTGTGAGGGGCGAACATTCAGCATCAGCAGGGGAGCAAATACACATTTCCTTCACTGTACAGGTGAAACTCAAAAAATGAAATTATGGTGCATTCATTCATTTATTTCAGTGCAGCAACTTCAAAGGTGACACTAATATATGAGACTCATTCCATGCAAAGCAAGATAGTTCAAGCCGTGATTTGTCATCATTGTGATGATTATGGCTTACAGCTCATGAAAACCCCAAATCCACAATCTCAGAAAATGAGAACATTCCATGCAATCAATAAAACACGGATTGTACATAGAACAATATCGCACCTCTGAAAAGTAGAAGCTGCATATGTACTCAGTACTTGGTTTTGGCCCCTTTTGCAGCAATTACTGCCTCAATGTGGCGTGGCATGGAAGCTATCAGCCTGTGGCACTGCTGAGGTGTTATGGAAGACCAGGATGCTTCAATAGCGGCCTTCAGCTCTTCTGCATTGTTCGGTCTCATGTCTCTCATCTTTCTCTTGGCAATGCCCCATAGATTCTCTATGGGGTTCAGGTCAGGCGAGTTTGCTGGCCAATCAAGCACAGTAATCCCACGGTCATTGAACCAGGTTTTGGTGCTTTTGGCAGTGTGGGCGGAGCCAAGTCCTGCTGGAAAATGAAGTCAGCATCCCCATAAAGCTCGTCTGTGGAAGGAAGCATGAAGTGCTCCAAAATCTCCTGGTAGATGGCTGCGGTGACCCTGGACTTAATGAAGCACAGTGGACCAACACCAGCAGATGACATGGCTCCCCAAATCAACACAGACTGTGGAAACTTCACACTGGACTTCAAGCATCTTGCAGTGTGTGCCTCTCCATTCTTCCTCCATACTCGGGGTCCTTGTGCCTCTCCATTCTTCCTCCATACTCGGGGTCCTTGGGCCTCTCCATTCTTCCTCCATACTCGGGGTCCTTGGGCCTCTCCATTCTACCTCCATACTCGGGGTCCTTGGGCCTCTCCATTCTTCCTCCATACTCCGGGTCCTTGGGCCTCTCCATTCTTCTTCCATACTCGGGGTCCTTGGGCCTCTCCATTCTTCCTCCATACTCGGGGTCCTTGTGCCTCTCCATTCTTCCTCCATACTGGGGGTCCTTGGGCCTCTCCATTCTTCCTCCATACTCGGGGTCCTTGGGCCTCTCCATTCTTCCTCCATACTCGAGGTCCTTGGGCCTCTCCATTCTTCCTCCATACTCGGGGTCCTTGGGCCTCTCCATTCTTCCTCCATACTCGGGGTCCTTGGGCCTCTCCATTCTTCTTCTCCATACTCAGGGTCCTTGGGCCTCTCCATTCTTCGTTCATACTCGGGGTCCTTGGGCCTCTCCATTCTTCCTCCATACTCGGGGTCCTTGGGCCTCTCCATTCTTCCTTCATACTCGGGGTCCTTGGGCCTCTCCATTCTTCCTCCATACTCTTGGTCCTCGGGCCTCTCCATTCTTCCTCCACACTCTGGGTCCTTGGTTTCCAAATGAGATGCAAAAGTTGCTCTCATCAGAAAAGAGGACTTTGGACCACTGAGCACCAGACCAGGTCTGTTTTTTTTTAGCCCAGGTAAGACGCTTCTGACGTTGTTTGTTGTTCAGGAGTGGCTTGACAAGACGAATACGACATTTGAAGCCCATGTCCAGGATCTGTCTATGTGTGGTGGCTCTTGATGCACTGACTCCAGCCTCAGTCCACTCCTTGTGAAAGTCCCCAACACTTTTGAATGACCTTTCCCTGACAATCCTCTCCAGGCTGCGGTCATCCCTGCTGCTTGTGCACCTTTTCCTTCCACACTTTTCCCTTCCACATAACTTTCTATTAATGTGCTTTGATACAGCACTTTGGGAACATCCAACTTCTTCTGCAATTCCCTTTTGAGGCTTCCCCTCCTTATGGAGGGTGTCAGTGATGGTGTCAGGTCAGCAGTCTTTCCCATGATTGTGATTTCTACTGAACCAGACTGAGAGACCATTTAAAGGCTCAGGAACCCTTTGCAGGTGTTATGGCTGAATGAGCTGATTAGAGTGGGACACTTTGAGCCGAGATTATTCCACCTTTTCACAATATTCTCATTTTCTGAGATTGTGGATTTGGGGTTTTCATGAGCTGTAAGCCATAATCATCACAATGATGACAAATCACGGCTGGAACTATCTTGCTTTGCATGTAATGAGTCTATCTCATGTATTAGTGTCACCTTTTAAGTTGCTGCACTGAAATAAATTATACTTTTGCACCATATTCTCATTTTTTGAGTTTCACCTGTATATACCGGGTTCTAATATTTATTGGGCTTCACACAAATGACTCTTCCGTTTTAGGTTTAGTCGCCATGTCAACAAGCCTCAATCGTCTTTGAAGCTCCTAACGTCAATTCAGATGTTCTATTTTGTCCTTGTAAGGTCATGTGGTCTGCATTCTTCTTCTAGCTGGTTATGTTCGCACCGTGGGTCACTTTTCACCACAACAGCACAAGGAAACATGTGGTTCTGGGGGGGTGGAGTCCAACACTGAGGTGGCATCTGATGAAGATGTTGGAGCTCAGAGCTACACGATGATGGCCTTGACGGTGCTTCTCCTCTCTCTTCTGGCAGGTACGTTGGGGGAGGATTTGGGATGGATTCTGCTTTTTCCAAGTTTTTGCACCGAAAGTCACACATTTTAAAAACAAACAATAATTTCTTGGTTTTTATTGCTGGGTTCTGTCATGAAGGGGGACTGGTTGGGGATTGTGGACCCTCCATGCAACCTGCACGTTGGGTGGTGGCAGGGTGGTCATAGAGTGCAACTCTGATGGGGAAGAACAAAGAACAGAGATGAGGATCTGGGGAAACACAGAAAACTGAACTCACAGGAATGGCAGGAGTACAGTGCAGCACTGGAGTGCAGGTCTTACAGGCAGACAGGACATTGAATATGAGACAATTACAGCACCGGGGTGCAGGGCTCACATTGATAGAGGAGGACAGAAATATCAGCAATGGGATGCTGGGCTTCCAGGGAACACAGGGATAACTACAGCAACCAGCCATGACATAATATTGAGAGGGTCCCCGTTTTTGCTGCCAAAACAGCCCTGACCTATCGAGGTATAGACTCCAAAGTAGCACCCACATGAATGGTAGGAACCAAGGTTTCCCAGCAAAGCATTGGCAAAAGCATCACACTGCCTCCACCGACTTGCCTTCTCCCCATACTGCACCCGGGCCTTTCCCAGGTAAGTGACGCATGCCCACCCAACCACATGCTGGAAAAGAAAACGTGATTCATCAGACCAGGCCACCTTCTTCCATGGCTTCGTGGTCCAGTTCTGATGCTCACGCATCCATTGTAGGCTCATTTAGTCAGCATAGTCATGATGACCAGTCTGCGGCTACGCAACCCCATACACAACAAACCTTCCCATCAGAACCGGCATTGACTTTTTTCAGCAATTTGAGGTCCAGTAGCTCTTTCCCACCTCCATCAAGGAGCCTTGGCTGCCCATGACCCTGTCACCAGTTCTCCTTCCTTGGACCATTTTTGGTTGGTCTCGACCACTACAGACCAGGAACATCCCACAAGAGCTGACGTTTTGCAGTTGCTCTGACCCAGCCATCTAGACGTTACAATTTGGCCTTGGTCAAAGTCCCTCAACTTGTTTATTTCTTCTGCTTTCAATACATCAACTTTAGGGACAACATGTTCACTTCCTGCCCAATATATCCCACCCATGTATAGAGGACATTGTAATGAGATAATCCATGTTATTCACTTTCTCTGTCTGTGGTTAGAATGTTATGGCCTCGGTCTAATATGTATGAGGAACACTGCGGTGCAGAGGGGTCCCGGGGAACGCATGCACACAGGATACAGGGGAGGCCCATTAGGAGTCTAGGATTGGGAACAGGGCCGGACTTACAACTCATGGGGCCCTCGGGCAATAGGGGATCATGGGGCCCCTGGGTCCTTGCCCACACTCAAACCACACCCAAAAAAGCCTATGAAAGGTACCAGGGACATCTCATGGGGCCCTCTACTGACCCTGGGCCCTCGGGCAGTTCCCCTGATTGGGAAGATACCTATTGGGACTGATGGGGGAAAATTGCGAAGAGCGAAGATCAGGGCCTTTGGAAGGGCTGAGACACAAGGTCTAATGCAGGCCATACACGGGTCAAATTTTGTTTAGAAAATCAGAGATTTCATGCATTTTGTAACCCAACAGCGCCACCGTTGATTTCGAAATTCGACCAACCAAGCCTTTCATTTCACCTCGTGTTGCTACAGAAAAAGATTTTTGTGGCCAAGAAGTTTCTTTTCTTTCCAGGTCACAGCTCATTTCTTTTTCGATGACATTTCTGGCACGGTTCTCCCATCATTAGAATTAGAAATTCGTTTGTTTTTCAAAACAATTTCCAACACTCAAATTCGATGATATTCAGAAGTGCGGCGCTTCAAATAATAAAAAAAATGTGAACTTAAAAGTCCAATAAAAAGATATAGGGAATGAGCCCCTCTTCACTGGAGCCTCAGTGCTACTATAGATGTCCCAAAACAGCCAGAAGATAGAAAAAGTCCACCATCACCGTCACCAAACACTCTGCCCCTTACCGGATCATGCTGAGCCCCAGTTACGGATGGGTCAAAATGCGCTGTGTACATACCACGAGGTTAATCATGGACCTGGGCACTCATTGGTTCCAAATTTTCGCCTCAAGAGATGGACTAGAAGGTAAACCTACAAAAGAACCTACAAAATATATTTGAAATACTACAATTTTTGCCGTCTTTAATATATTTCAATATATATATATATATATATATATACATATATATACTGTATATACAGTGAGGAACAGAAGTATTTGAACCCCCTGCAATTCTG
The DNA here is from genome assembly GCF_062004578.1 of Staurois parvus. Lineage (NCBI taxonomy): Eukaryota > Metazoa > Chordata > Amphibia > Anura > Ranidae > Staurois > Staurois parvus. The sequence goes on from NW_028319917.1 coordinate 92,558, forward strand.
CAAGTTCTCCCACTTCTCCATCATGGAGGGTCTGACATTCACATTGCAGGGGATTCCCACTCTGAGGACAGAATTCAGGAGATCACATTGTATGATTTGTAAAGAATGTATTTGTCTCGCACGGCTGAACAGAAGTATTTGAACCCCTGAGAAGATCCGTGTTAATATTTGGTACAGAAGCCTTTGTCTGCAATTACAGAGGTCAGACGGTTCCTGTAGTCCTTGGCCAGGTTTGCACTGCAACAGGGATTTTGGCCGACTCCTCCACACCGATCTCCTCTAGATCTGTCAGGTTTCGGGGCTGGCGCTGAGCAACACGGAGTTTCAGCTCCCTCCAAAGATGTTCTATTGGATTTAGGTGTGGAGACTGGCTAGGCCACTCCAGAACCTTGATATGCTTCTTACGGAGCCACTCCTTGGTTCTCCTGGCTGTGTGCTTCGGGTCGTTGTCATGTTGGAAGATCCAGCCATGACCCATCTTCAATGCTCTGACTGAGGGAAGGAGGTTGTTGCTGAAAATCTCACCATAAATGGCCCCATTCATCCTCTCCTTAATACAGTGCAGTCGCCCTGTCCCCTTCGCAGAAAAGCACCCCCAAAGCATGAGGTTACCACCCCCATGCTTCACAGTAGGGATGGTGTTCTTGGGATGCAACTCATCCTTCTTTTTCCTCCACACACGACGAGTGACGTTTAGACCAAAAAGTTCTACTTTGGTCTCCTCTGACCACATGACTTTCTCCTGTGCCTCCTCTGGATCATCCAGATGGTCATTGGCAACCTTCAGACGGGCCTGGACATGTGATGACTGGAGCAGGGGAACCTTCAGACGGGCCTGGACATGTGATGACTTGAGCAGGGGAACCTTCAGACGGGCCTGGACATGTGATGACTTGAGCAGGGGAACCTTCAGACGGGCCTGGACATGTGATGACTTGAGCAGGGGAACCTTCAGACGGGCCTGGACATGTGATGACTGGAGCAGGGGAACCTTCAGACGGGCCTGGACATGTGATGACTGGAGCAGGGGAACCTTCAGACGGGCCTGGACATGTGATGACTGGAGCAGGGGAACCTTCAGACGGGCCTGGACATGTGATGACTTGGGCAGGGGAACCTTCCATGCAATGCATGATGGGAAACCATGATGGCGTAGTGTTCTACCGACAGTGACCTGTGAAACTGTGGTCCCAGCTCTCTTCATGTCATTGACCAGCTCCTCCCTTGTAGTTCTGGGCTGATTCCTCACCTTTCTTATCATCAGTGATACCCCACGAGGTGACATCTTGCATGGAGCCCCAGTCCGAGGGAGACTGACAGTCGTCTTTAGCCTCTTCCATTCTCTAACAATTGCTCCAACAGTTGATCTATGTTCACCAAGCTGCTTGGCAATTGCCCCGTAGCCCTTTCCAGCCTTGTGGAGGTCCACAATTTTGTCTCTGGTGTCTTTTGACAGCTCTTTGGTCTTGCCCATGGTAGTAGTTGGCGTCTGACTGACTGTGGGGTGGACAGGTGTCTTTAAAGAGCTCAGACAGGTGCTACTAAGTGAGATGAATGAGTGGAGTAGAGGGGGACTTTGTAAAAGCGCAGTAACAGGTCTTTGAGAGCCAGAATTCTTGCTGTTTCTCAGGGGTTCAAATACTTCTGTTCAGCCGTGCGAGACAAATACATTCTTTACAAATCATACAATGTGATCTCCTGAATTCTGTCCTCAGAGTGGGAATCCCCTGCAATGTAAATGTCAGACCCTCCATGATGGAGAAGTGGGAGAACTTGCAGAATCGCAGGGGGTTCAAATACTTCTGTTCTTCACTGTATATATATATATAATTTTTGTAAAATAAATAAATATATATATATATTATTATTATACAGGATTTATATAGCGCCAACAGTTTGCTCAGCGCTGTACATTATGGTGGGGGACAGTACAGTAACAATAAAATACACGAGGGGTTCGAGGGCCCTGATCCTTGGAGCTTACAATCTATATATATATATACACTGTATGTTGAAATGCGTTGTTATTACAAAATATATGAAAAATATTTTTAAAAATAAACTTCAAATATACTGCATGTCTTTAAAAATACATTTAATGTACAGTTTTGGAACGTATTTACAAATATATGTAAAAAAATATATGTTAAAATTACTTTTTTATATGTTAAAAAAATCTGGAGTATATTTAAAAAATTTATATTTTTAAAAATATTTTTCATATATTTTGTAATATATAAAAAACGCATTTCAACATGCAGTATATATATATACTGGCGCCGCGCGTGGACGCCTCGGTGAGCTGCCATGACAGCGGAACTGCGCATGTACGGTTCGTGGTCTACGCTGCGTGGGCGTTCTGCCGCCATATTTAATTTGGATCCATGTGGTACACAGCAGGCCTTCCCATGTACAGGTTGCCGCACCACGATGGGCTCGCCTCATGAGATTTACTTGGGGATCTCGGTAAGAACGGGAAGTCTTCCAATTTTTTCTTTGTCGCACATCTTGAACAACGATTTTTTTTCCGGGAGGATCTGATGGGGTAGCAAAATAAATCTCCCCGGCTGTCTTTGACTCGCTGTTCCTATGCGGTGGACCGCTGACATCACATCCTGCATTGGGCTATTATCCATACCCAGGGCTTCTATAGGAAGATCTTTGCGCTCGCAAAAATGAATCCCTATGCGTGTCTAGATGTGAGTGTGTGGTCTGTCCCGTATCCTGCCGAGATTCTGCGGGGGGCCCGTGGCTCCTGTGGCACCTTTACACTTCTATGTATACACATGTATACGCCTTCACCATTGGAAGTGTATACAGTTGTGTCCAAAATTATTCAACCCCCAATGCTGTAAAGGGGTTTAGGGACTATAGTGTACATTTGGAATTGTATTCAGAATCAAATCCTACAAGGACGTTGTAACTACCCAAATGCAACTAAAATGACATCAATTGTTTATGTAATACAGTAGTAAATGGTTCTTATGTGGTTTCTTCATTGCCACAATTATTCAACCCCTTAAAGACTACCACTCTGAAGAACAGAGGTTCATACAGGTGCTTTCCATCAGGTATTGAAAACACCTGTGGATGTCACCGAGCAGCAATCAAGCATAATAAGCACCAATTAGGCAGCTTTAAAATGACTGTGATACTCAGCTCCTTCTAGACATTTACTGGTGTGGTTACAAACATGGTGAAGGCAAGAGAATGGTCCAGGAAGACAAGAGAAGAGGTGATTTCTCTTCACAGGAAGGGCAATGGCTATAAGAAGATTGCAAAGATGTTAAACATACCAAGAGACACCTTAGGAAGCATCATTCGCAAATTCAAGGCAAAGGGCACTGTTGAAACGCTACCTGGTCGTGGTAGAAAGAAGATGCTGACTTCGACTGCTGTGCGCTACCTGAAGCGTAGAGTGGAGAGAAGTCCCCGTGTGACTGCTGAGGAACTGAGAAAAGATTTGTCAGATGTGGGTACAGAAGTTTCAGCCCAGACAATAAGACGCACACTGCGTAATGAAGGCCTCCGTGCCAGAACTCCCAGGCGTACCCCCTTGCTGTCTCCAAAGAATAAGAAGAGTCGACTGCAGTATGCCAAAAGCCATGTGGACAAACCACAAAAGTTGTGGGATAGTGTTCTGTGGACTGATGAAACAAAATTAGAACTGTTTGGGCCCATGGATCAACGCTATGTTTGGAGGAGGAAGAACAAGGCCTATGATGAAAAGAACACCTTGCCTACTGTGAAGCATGGTGGAGGGTCAATCATGCTTTGGGGCTGTTTTGCTTCTGCAGGTACAGGGAAGCTTCAGCGTGTGCAAGGTACCATGAATTCTCTTCAGTACCAGGAGATATTGGATGGAAACGTGATGCAGTCCGTCACACACCTGAGGCTTGGGAGACGTTGGACCTTTCAACAGGACAATGATCCCAAGCATACCTCCAAGTCCACTAGAGCATGGTTGCAGAGGAAAGGCTGGAACATTTTGGAGTGGCCATCGCAGTCACCAGACTTAAATCCGATTGAGAACCTCTGGTGGGACTTAAAGAAAGCAGTTGCAGTGCGCAAGCCTAAGAATGTGACTGAACTGGAGGCCTTTGCCCATGAAGAATGGGCGAAGATACCCGTAGATCGCTGCAAGACACTTGTGTCAAGCTATGCTTCACGTTTAAAAGCTGTTATAACTGTAAAAGGATGCTGTACTAAGTACTAAGATTGAATGTCACTTGGGGGTTGAATAAAACTGATAATGCTGTGAGCACAGAAAAGACATTTGTGGTTATTTCATTATAACTGTTATGTTATATTTGTCTGACCTACAAGTGCCTCTTTAATGTAAATGTAAGCAAGATGACTGAATGATCAAAAGCAATGTCAAACTGGCCAAAACACTCAATTTCAGTGGGGGTTGAATAATTTTGGACACAACTGTATACCTAGATCTATATATGTAGTCTATTGAATCGCTTCCCCGCCGCCGTATAGCAGATATACTGCTACAAGATGGCACTGGTGCGCAAAATCACACACATATATATATATACGTGATTTTGCATTTCCGGCTAGAGGGCGCGCACGAGCCGCGTATGCTCCCTGCCTGTGCCGCCAGCTGTCAATCACCAGGTTTAGGCCAGTGATTATCTGCCGGCTCCCAGTGATTACTGACAATCACCGACGGGGAGGAGAACTGTTTTGTTTACTAACAGTCCTCCTCCCTGTCTGTTTTGTTTACTAACAGTCCTCCTCCCTGTCTGTTTTGTTTACTAACAGTCCTCCTCCCTGTCTGTTTTGTTTACTAACAGTCCTCCTCCCTGTCTGTTTTGTTTACTAACAGTCCTCCTCCCTGTCTGTTTTGTTTACTAACAGTCCTCCTCTCTGTCTGTTTTGTTTACTAACAGTCCTCCTCCCTGTCTGTTTTGTTTACTAACAGTCCTCCTCCCTGTCTGTTTTGTTTACTAACAGTCCTCATCCCTGTCTGTTTTGTTTACTAACAGTCCTCCTCCCTGTTTGTTTTGTTTACTAACAGTCCTCCTCCCTGTCTGTTTTGTTTACTAACAGTCCTCATCCCTGTCTGTTTTGTTTACTAACAGTCCTCATCCCTGTCTGTTTTGTTTACTAACAGTCCTCCTCCCTGTCTGTTTTGTTTACTAACAGTCCTCCTCCCTGTCTGTTGTGTTTACTAACAGTCCTCCTCCCTGTCTGTTGTGTTTACTAACAGTCCTCCTCCCTGTCTGTTTTGTTTACTAACAGTCCTCCTCCCTGTCGCTGGGTCACACTGCACAGCACAGCCATCCAGAGCAGTGTGATTACAGTCAAGCACACAGACCCTGCCCCCTAGTAACAGACCCCGCCCCCTAGTAAAACACTCCCAGCACACAGTTAACCCTTTGATCGCCCCTTATGTTAACCCCTTTCTGCCCTGCGCCATTAGTACAGTGCTGTTTTTTAGCACTGATCACTGTATTGGTGTCACTGAGGATGTCAGTGGCAGTTAGTCAGCCCCCCCCCCCCCAGTGCCAGAATGCTGTCCCGCTATAAGTCGCTGACTTACTAGTTGAAAAAAAAAATCCCCGTATCTATACCGCCATTTGTAGACACTACAACTTGCACCAATTAATTTACACGGATTGGGATTTTTTTTCAGCAAAGACACGGAGCAAAATACATTTTGGCCTAAATTTTTATGACGAAATTTGATTTTAAAATTTTTTTACTGGATGTGTTTAATAGTAAAAAGTCAAAAATTATATATTTTTTTTCTCAAAATTGTTGGTCTTTTTTTTTTTTTTACACTGCAAAAAATAAAAAAACACAGAGGCAATCAAATGCCACCGAAAGAAAGCTCAATTCGTGGGAAAAAAAGGACATAAATTTCATTTGGGTGCGGCGTTGCATGACCGCGCAATTGTCAGTTAAAGTAACACAGTGTTGTAACGCAAAAAATGGCCTGATCGGGGAGGAGGGAATCCTCTGGAGGGGGAGGGAGGGAATCCTCTGGAGGGGGAGGGAGGGAATCCTCTGGAGGGGGAGGGAAGGAATCCTGTGGAGAGGGGAGGAGGGAATCCTCTGGAGGGGAGGGAGGGAATCCTCTGAAGGGGGGGAAGGAGGGGAATCCTGTGGAGAGGGGAGGAGGGAATCCTCTGAAGGGGGAGGGAGGGAATCCTCTGGAGGGGGGGAGGAGGGAATCCTCTGGAGGGGGAGGGAGGGAATCCTCTGGAGGGGGAGGGAAGGAATCCTGTGGAGAGGGGAGGAGGGAATCCTCTGGAGGGGGAGGGAGGGAATCCTCTGGAGGGGGGGAAGGAGGGGAATCCTGTGGAGAGGGGAGGAGGGAATCCTCTGAAGGGGGAGGGAGGGAATCCTCTGGAGGGAGGGAGGAGGGAATCCTCTGGAGGGGGAGGGAGGGAATCCTCTGGAGGGGGGGAAGGAGGGGAATCCTGTGGAGAGGGGAGGAGGGAATCCTCTGGAGGGGGAGGGAGGGAATCCTGTGGAGGGGGGGGGTTAACATTTGTGTAATGTGTCAAATAATGATGTTTCACAACAATTTTGTAGTAAAATGATTTACATGTTTCTATCATTTGCTTTGAGTTGCCTTAAAAGTCGCAGTACAGATTGTCAGGAACATATCTTTGGGTATAGAGGCTTCAGGCAACTAGAGAACAGGGGCGGACTGACCATTTGGAAACTCGGGCACTGCCTGAGGGCCCGAGGTCAGTAGGGGGCCCCATGAGATGCCCCTGGTACCTTTTTCATAGGCTTTTTTGAGTTTTGGCAAGGACACAGGGGCCCCATGATCCCCTATTGCCCGGGGGCCCCATGAGTTGTCAGTCCGCCCCTGCTAGAGAATGAACCCTGTGCTGGATCTACATACGAGGATCAGGGCCGGTTCACACTCCATGCGTGTCAGTTGCTTTTTTTCTGCATCTGAAACGCATGGAAAGTCGGTGATATGGTGGTCAGTGTCATCGTTCTCATCAGCGTTTGCAGTTCCGATGCGTTCCAGTCGCAGAAAAAAAGTAGAATATGTTGCATTTTTTCTGCACAGAACTGCACTGGAACGTGATAAAACGCATCAAAAATGCACCGGAATGCGCCAAAATCACACTGGAACGCACATGTTCCTGTTTAAATTGAAGAAAGAGAGAGGGGAAAAAAGTGCGTTCCTAGTCACAGAAATAAAAAAAAGTAGCACAGGCGGCATTTTTATGCACAGAACTGCACTAGAACGCACCACAACACATCAAAAACGCACTGGAATGCACATGACCCTATTTAAATTGAAGAAAAAGGGAAAAAAATTACAAAAAAACATAAAAACCGCACTGGAACGTGCCAAAACCGCATCAAAAAGGCACCAGAATGTGCAAAAAAATGCACACGCGGAAACGCATCCAGAAAACACAGAAAGTCGGTGATATGGTTGTCAGTGTCATCGTTCTCATCAGCGTTTGCAGTTCCGGTGCGTTCCAGTTGTAGAAAAAAAAGTAGAATATGTTGCATTTTTTCTGCACAGAACTGCACTGGAACACGGTAAAACGCATCAAAAATGCATCGGAATGTGCCAAAATCACACTGGAACGCACATGTTCCTATTTAAATTGGAGAAAAAGAGATGGGAAAAAAGTGCGTTCTGGTCGCAGAAAAAAAAAAAGTAGAACAGGCTGCATTTTTATGCACACAACTGCACTAGAACCAACCACAACACATCAAAAATGCACTGGAACACACATGTCCCCATTCAAATTGAAGAAAAAGGGAAAAAATGAACAAAAAAACCATAAAAAACGCACTGGAACCAAAACCGCATCAAAAAGACACCAGAATGTGCAAACAAACGCACATTCAGAAACGCATCCGGAAAGCACAGAAAGTCGGTGATATGGTTGTCAATGTCGTCATTCACATCAGGGCTTGCAGTTCCGGTCGCATAAAAAAAGTACAGGCTGCATTTTTTATGCACAGAACTGCACTGGAATGTGGAAAAACACATCACAAATGTACCGGAATGCGCTGGAATGCACCAAAACACATAAAAAATTCACAGGAATGCACCAAAACGCATCAAAAATGCACTGTCCCTATTTACATTGAAGAAAAAGAGAGGAGGAAAATGAACCAGAAAGCATTAAAAATGCCATGGAACGCATCAAAAATGCACTAGAATGCGCTGGAAAGCACCAAAACACATCAAAAAAGCTCTGGAGCACACATGCCCCTATTTAAATTGAAGAAAAAGGGAAAAAATGAACAAAAAAAACGTAAAGAACACACTGGAACGTGCCAAAACCGCATCAAATAGGCACCAGAATGTGCAAAAAAAGCACATATGGAAACGCATCCGGAACGCACAGAAGGTAGGAGATAGGGTTGTCAGTGTCATAGTTCACATCAGCGCTCGCAGTTCCGGTGCGTTCTGGTGGCAGAAAAAAAAAATAATAGTAGAACCGGCTGCATTTTTTTCTGCACAGAACTGCACTGGAACGTGGAAAGATGCATAAAAAATGCACCGGAATGCGCTGAAACGCACCAAAACACATCAAAAACGCACTGGAACACACTTCCCTATTTACATTGAAGAAAATGAGAGGAGGGAAATGAACCAGAAAGCATAAAAAATGCCATGGAACGCGGTAAACCACTGAAAAAAATGCACTAGAATGCGCTGGAAAGCACCAAAACACATCAAAAACGCACTGGAACACAAATGTCCCTGTTTAAATTGAAGAAAAAGGGAAAAATGAACAAACAAACCTAAAAAATGCACCGGAACGCTCCAAAACACATCAAAAAGGCACCAGAATGTGCAAAAAAACGCACATGTGGAAAGGCATCCAGAACACACAGAAAGTCGGTGATATGGTTGTCAGTGTCATCGTTCACATCAGCGCTCGCAGTTCCAGTGCGTTCCGGGTGCAGAAAGAAAAATAGTAGAAACAGGCTGCACTGGAATGCGGTAAAACGCATCAGAACGCACATTTCCCTATTTAAATTGAAGAAAAAGAGAGGAGGAAAAAATGGAAACAGAAAGCATAAAAAACACACTGGAACACGCCAAAGACGCATCAAAAAGGCACCAGAATGTGCAAAAAAATGCACGAGCGAAAACGCATCCGGAACACACAGAAGGTAGGAGATCTGGTTGTCAGTGTCATCGGTCACATCAGGGCTTGCGGTTCCGGTCCAGAAAAAAATATAGTAGCACATGCTTAATTTTTTATGCACAGAACTGCACTGGAACACAGTAAAACGCATAAAAAACGCACCTGTCCCTATTTACATTGAAGAAAAAGAGAAGGGGAAAAGTTAACTGGAATTAGATAAAAACGCACATGTGGAAACGCATCCGGAATGCAGATGGACTGCGTTTCTACAGTGTGAAGCGGCCATCACAGAGGAGATGAAAGCTGTGAGAGGAATGCAGGGAAACCAGCGGCACAAAGACAAGTGTCATGGTGGGAGGAGAGAGGTCGCTGGCCAATGGCTACCGCTGCTGTATGTGAGCCAATGAGGAGCAGGAGAGCCGGGTAGGCAGGAAGAGGGTAGAAGTGTCCGGTAGGCAGGAAGGGGGTAGAAGTGCCCTGTAGGCAGGAAGGGGGTAGAAGTGCCCGGTAGGCAGGAAGGGGGTAGAAGTGCCCTGTAGGCAGGAAGGAGGTAGAAGTGTCCGGTAGGCAGGAAGGGGGAAGAAGTGCCCTGTGGGCAGGAAGGGGGTAGAAGTGCCCGGTAGGCAGGAAGGGGGTAGAAGTGCCCTGTGGGCAGGAAGGGGGTAGAAGTGTCCTGTAGACAGGAAGGGGGTAGAAGTGCCCTGTAGGCAGGAAGGGGGTAGAAGTGCCCTGTAGGCAGGAAGGGGGTAGAAGTGCCCTGTGGGCAGGAAGGGGGTAGAAGTGTCCTGTAGGCAGGAAGGGGGTAGAAGTGCCCGGTAGGCAGGAAGGGGGTAGAAGTGCCCGGTAGGCAGGAAGGGGGTAGAAGTGTCCTGTAGGCAGGAAGGGGGTAGAAGTGCCCTGTAGGCAGGAAGGGGGTAGAAGTGTCCTGTAGGCAGGAAAGGGGTAGAAGTGCCCTGTAGGCAGGAAGGGGGTAGAGGTGCCCGGGAGGCAGGAAGGGGGTAGAAGTGTCCTGTAGGCAGGAAGGGGGTAGAAGTGCCCTGTAGGCAGGAAGGGGGTAGAAGTGTCCTGTAGGCAGGAAGGGGGTAGAAGTGCCCTGTAGGCAGGAAGGGGGTAGAAGTGCCCTGTAGGCAGGAAGGGGGTAGAAGTGTCCTGTAGGCAGGAAGGGGGTAGAAGTGCCCGGTAGGCAGGAAGGGGGTAGAAGTGTCCTGTAGGCAGGAAGGGGGTAGAAGTGTCCTGTAGGCAGGAAGGGGGTAGAAGTGTCCTGTAGGCAGGAAGGGGGTAGAAGTGTCCTGTAGGCAGGAAGGGGGTAGAAGTGCCCTGTAGGCAGGAAGGGGGTAGAAGTGTCCGGCAGGCAGGAAGGGGGTAGAAGTGTCCTGTAGGCAGGAAGGGGGTAGAAGTGCCCTGTAGGCAGGAAGGGGGTAGAAGTGCCCGGTAGGCAGGAAGGGGGTAGAAGTGCCCTGTAGGCAGGAAGGGAGTAGAAGTGTCCTGTAGGCAGGAAGGGGGTAAAGTGTCCTGTAGGCAGGAAGGGGGTAGAAGTGCCCTGTAGGCAGGAAGGGGGTAGAAGTGCCCTGTAGGCAGGAAGGGGGTAGAAGTGTCCTGTAGGCAGGAAGGGGGTAGAAGTGCCCGGTAGGCAGGAAGGGGGTAGAAGTGCCCTGTAGGCAGGAAGGGGGTAGAAGTGTCCTGTAGGCAGGAAGGGGGTAGAAGTGTCCTGTAGGCAGGAAGGGGATAGAAGTGTCTGGTAGGCAGGAAGGGGGTAGAAGTGTCCTGTAGGCAGGAAGGGGGTAGAAGTGCCCTGTAGGCAGGAAGGGGGTAGAAGTGTCCGGCAGGCAGGAAGGGGGTAGAAGTGTCCTGTAGGCAGGAAGGGGGTAGAAGTGCCCTGTAGGCAGGAAGGGGGTAGAAGTGCCCGGTAGGCAGGAAGGGGGTAGAAGTGCCCGGTAGGCAGGAAGGGGGTAGAAGTGCCCTGTAGGCAGGACGGGGGTAGAAGTGTCTGGTAGGCAGGAAGGGGGTAGAAGTGCCCTGTAGGCAGGAAGGGGGTAGAAGTGCCCTGTAGGCAGGAAGGGGGTAGAAGTGCCCGGTAGGCAGGAAGGGGGTAGAAGTGCCCTGTAGGCAGGAAGGGGGTAGAAGTGCCCTGTAGGCAGGAAGGGGGTAGAAGTGCCCGGTAGGCAGGAAGGGGGTAGAAGTGCCCGGTAGGCAGGAAGGGGGTAGAAGTGCCCTGTAGGCAGGAAGGGGGTAGAAGTGCCCTGTAGGCAGGAAGGGGTTAGAAGTGCCCTGTAGGCAGGAAGGGGGTAGAAGTGCCCTGTAGGCAGGAAGGGGGTAGAAGTGTCCTGTAGGCAGGAAGGGGGTAGAAGTGCCCGGTAGGCAGGAAGGGGGTAGAAGCGCCCGGTGGGCAGGAAGGGGGTAGAAGTGCCCGGTAGGCAGGAAGGGGGTAGAAGTGTCCGGTAGGCAGGAAGGGGGTAGAAGTGTCCAGTAGGCAGAAAGGAGGTAGAAGTGTCCGGTAGGCAGGAAGGGGGTAGAAGTGTCCGGTAGGCAGGAAGGGGGTAGAAGTGTCCGGTAGGCAGAAAGGAGGTAGAAGTGCCCGGTGGGCAGGTAGGGGGTAGAAGTGCCCTGTAGGCAGGAAGGTGGTAGAAGTGCCCGGTAGGCAGGAAGGGGGTAGAAGTGTCCGGTAGGCAGGAAGGGGGTAGAAGTGTCCGGTAGGCAGGAAGGGGGTAGAAGTGCCCTGCAGGCAGGAAGGGGGTAGAAGTGTCCGGTAGGCAGGAAGGGGGTAGAAGTGCCCGGTAGGCAGGAAGGGGGTAGAAGTGCCCTGTAGGCAGGACGGGGGTAGAAGTGCCCGGTGGGCAGGAAGGAGGTAGAAGTGCCCGGTAGGCAGGAAGGGGGTAGAAGTGTCCGATAGGCAGGAAGGGGGTGTCAGTGCCCGGTAGGCAGGAAGGGGGTGGAAGTGTCCTGTAGGCAGGAAGGGGGTAGAAGTGCCCTGTAGGCAGGAAGGGGGTAGAAGTGCCCTGTAGGCAGGAAGGGGGTAGAAGTGTCCGATAGGCAGGAAGGGGGTGTCAGTGCCCGGTAGGCAGGAAGGGGGTGGAAGTGTCCTGTAGGCAGGAAGGGGGTAGAAGTGTCCGGTAGGCAGGAAGGGGGTAGAAGTGCCCGGTAGGCAGGAAGGGGGTAGAAGTGCCCTGTAGGCAGGAAGGGGGTAGAAGTGCCCTGTAGGCAGGAAGGGGGTAGAAGTTTCTGGTAGGCAGGAAGGGAGTAGAAGTGCCCGGTAGGCAGGAAGGGGGTAGAAGTGCCCGGTAGGCAGGAAGGGGGTAGAAGTGTCCGGTAGGCAGGAAGGGGGTAGAAGTGCCCGGTAGGCAGGAAGGGGGTAGAAGTGTCCTGTAGGCAGGAAGGGGGTAGAAGTGCCCTGTAGGCAGGAAGGGGGTAGAAGTGCCTGGTAGACGATGGGTTAAAGTGGCAGTCACTGGATCTCCTGGGAAACCTGCAGTACATGTGGATTCATGTGGGGTCCGGGGTGATCCACCAGGAGATGCCCTTTAAAACCTGAAAAGCTCTGCAATGATCTGTCTAAGGCCCCTTTCACACTGAAGGTCCGACCGGACCATACATAGACCTCTATGGACCGGCGGGTGTCGGCGGACAAATGTTGCTGACACTCGCCGGCATCCAATCCCGTCCTGTACGCCAAAAACAGACGGATGGGGAAATTCGTTCCCCATCCATCTGGAGGATCGGATCGGATGGCAGTCGAATGGAAACGGACAGGCGGTCTGCGTCTGCATCCGACTGCCCCATAGAAGACAGCAGGCTGTGTCCCGGGCACGGACTTGTCATCCGCCTGCTCAGCAGAGATCCCCCCGTCCCCCGCAGAGCAGGTGGATCCGCCCCGTCCCCCGCTGAGCAGGCGGATCCGCCCCGTCCCCCGCTGAGCAGGCGGATCCGCCCCATCCCCCGCTAAGCAGGCGGATCCCCCGTCCCCTGCTGAGCAGGTGGATCCGCCCCGTCCCCCGCTGAGCAGGCGGATCCGCCCCGTCCCCCGCTGAGCAGGCGGATCCGCCCCGTCCCCCGCTGAGCAGGCGGATCCGCCCCGTATGACAGAGGCCTAACACAGCAGAATACTTTTCTATAGATTTAAAAAAAAGAAACAATTAATAATAATGGAAAGAAATACAGAAATATTTTTTTTAACAACCGAATTGATGAAACAGTTTTGATTTTTTTTGTTTTTTTGGGGAGGGACCTGTTTGCATTGCCCTGTGACCCGTCCTTCTGCTCGCTGTCATCTGATTGGGTCAGGCGCCATTGATACTCATGCGGTATACGTGTCTCCTCCCCCCAGGTGCCGGCGCAGTGACGGTGCTCCAGCGTCCTCCATCGCTCACCCTGTCTGAGGGGGAGACGGCCGAGATGTTCTGTGATATAGGAAATGTCGGGAAGATTTCAGCTCATTACTGGCATGTGATTACATCCACCGATTATCTATTACTGGGAAATAATTCGAGGACGACCATCACCCAGAATTCCCTCACCATCCAATCCGTCACCGAGGAAGATGCCGGACTGTATGTCTGCACTGTGCGGGATGGGGGACTGATTGTACACTCGGGGGACGGAACTCGTCTGTCAGTCCAAGGTGAGACGGATCGCACAATTATTATTATACCCGATTTATAGAGCGCCAGCAGTTTGCACAGCACTTTACATTATAAAGGGGGATGGTAAAATTACAGCGTAACACATGGAAGAGGGTTAGGATGGCTCTGCCTATAGGAGCTTACAATCTAACTTCAATCCCTGACTGAAATTGATCAACAGATCAGCTAACTCTCAACTACCCCAGTCCCTGCACCCGAGGAGCTGACACTTCAATGTCCTCCCGTGAAGGGCCGGTGCTTCCACCGGTGCGCCTAGAGCGCACTGCCACTTAGGGGCACCTGGGTGCAGCACAGGCCGGCACTCTCTCTGTGTGACGTCACCACGTCACGAATGATCCTTTATACTGTATACTTTATATTATACCTTTATATAGCTCTGACATATACCGCAGCGCTGTACACTAGACAATCAGGACCCAAGCACCGTATCTGCCGGAAATGCCCTTTGGTGTCCAGATCTTTGCATCAGGATATTCAATTTCATTCATTCAGTGACCGGAGTAAATATTTGTAAGTCCCCAGAAATAGCCCCTTTTCAGCAATTGCCTACGGACCCACATGGAAGAGAAATATATTTGAAAAATATTCTTCACAAATATACTGACATATATTTGAAATTCGACAATTTTGGCCGTATTCAATATATTTCAATAAATATATATATATACACACACTGCATGTTGAAATGCATTTTTATTACAAAATATGACAAATATTTTTTGAAATACATTTCAAATATACTGTATGCCTTTAAAAATACATTTAATGTACAGTTTTGGAACGCATTTACAAATATATGTAAAAAAAAAATCTGAAGACTACATTTAAAAAATATATATTTTTAAAAATCTATTCTATTTTTTTTTAATATGTTCTTCAGATTTTTTTTAATACATTAAATGTATTTTTAAAGGCGCACAGTATATTTGAAATGTATTTCAAAAAATATTTATATATATACACACTGCATGTTGAAATGCATTTTTACTACAAAATATATGAAAAATATTTTTTTTTATATGTTAAAAACATTTGAAGAGTATATTGAAAAAAATCTATATTTTTAATAAAGTTTTTTATATAGTTTGTAATATATAAAAAACGCATTTCAACATGCAGTGTGTATAATATATATATATTCCATAAATATACAAATCTACATTTTTGGAATGCATTTACAAATATATGTAAAAAATATATGTTAAAATGACTTTTTATATGTAAAAAAAAAATCTGAAGAACATATTTAAAAAAAAAATAGAATAGATTTTCAAAAATATATATATTTTTAAATGTAGTCTTCAGATTTTTTTTTTACATATAAAAAGTCATTTTAACATATATTTTTTACATATATTTGTAAATGCGTTCCAAAAATGTAGATTTGTATTTTTAAAGACATACAGCATATTTGAAATGTGTTTTTAAAAATATTTTTCATATATTTTGTAATAAAAACGCATTTCAAAATGCAGTATATATATTTATTGAAATTATTAATTTCAGGTACTTATATAGCACCGTCAATTTACGCAGCGCTTTACATATATATTGTACATTCACATCAGTCCCCGCCCCCGAGGAGCGTACAATCTAAGGTCCCTAACTCACATTCATATAAAGGAGCCAATTTAGACAGGATCCAATTAACCTACCAGCATGTCTTTGGAGTGTGGGAGGAAACCAGAGTACCCATGGAAAACTCGCACAGGGAGAACATGCAAACTCCAGGCAGGAGGTGCCATGGCTGGGATTCAAACCAACAACCCGAGTACTGGCAGGCGGAAGGGCTAACCGTGTAGCCACTGTGCTCAATATATAGAATATGTCCAAAATTGTAGCATTTCAAATACATGGCAATTAGAGATGAGCAAAGTATTCAAAAATTCGATTCGGCTGATTCGGCGAATTCGCGGAATAAATTCGATTCGAGTCGAATATATTCGCTGCGAATTTAACTTATAAAAAGGGTGTTTCTAGGCTTCAGAGAGCCTTTATATTAGTGCAGAACACTGTACCTTTCATTTAAATGCCCTTGGAGTCTGCTGGGGAAGAGAAATAATACTGACAGTCAGTATGACATGCAGATGAGTGCCGTCCATCTTAGAATCACCGCACACTTCACTCATTTGGGCAGTCACGGGGCCAAAACCAGAGTGTGGAGCCACAGTGTGGCGGTGGAGGCAGCAGCAATGGGAGGCCATACAGCACCCTATGACAAAATGGAACCCACCAGCAGTGTGAGGAGACCTGAAAGTGGCACATGGCAGAGTGTGGCGATGGAGACAGCAGCAACGGGAGGCCGTACAGGGACCCATGACACACTCTGGACCTGGCAGCAGCATGAGGAGGCGGTACAGGGGCCCATGACAGATTACGGGCCTGGCAGCAGCAATGGGAGGCCCGTAATCTGCCAGCACCCTATGACAAAATGGAACCCACCAGCAGTGTGAGGAGACCTGAAAGTGGC
Organism: Staurois parvus; assembly: GCF_062004578.1. Lineage (NCBI taxonomy): Eukaryota > Metazoa > Chordata > Amphibia > Anura > Ranidae > Staurois > Staurois parvus. Next base: position 108,766 of record NW_028319917.1, read on the forward strand.
ACATGGCAGAGTGTGGCGATGGAGACAGCAGCAATGGGAGGCCGTACAGGGACCCATGAGAGACTCTGGACCTGGCAGCAGCATGAGGAGGCGGTACGGGGGCCCATGGCAGATTACGGGCCTGGCAGCAGCAATGGGAGGCCCGTAATCTGCCAGCACCCTATGACAAAATGGAACCCACCAGCAGTGTGAGGAGACCTGAAAGTGGCACATGGCAGAGTGTGGCGATGGAGACAGCAGCAATGGGAGGCCGTACAGGGACCCATGAGAGACTCTGGACCTGGCAGCAGCATGAGGAGGCGGTACAGGGGCCCATGGCAGAGTGGCGAAGCGTAAGCAGCTTAAATTGAAGGCCATACAGAGGCCTATGTTAAAAATAATAACATGTTTGGGGCATGATTCATGGCGGATTTAGTCAGTTGTGTCAGGAACTGGTGGTTTGAAATCCAGACTAATCCACGCCTGATTCATTTTCACAAACGTCAGTCTCTCCACACTTTGGGTGGACAGTCGTGTCCTCCGCGGAGTTACAATACCTCCTGCCGCACTAAACACGCGCTCCGATGCCACGCTACTGGCCGGGCATGACAGCCTTTCAAGGGCAAATTCAGCTAGTTGGGGCCAAAGGTCAAGTTTCGTTGCCCAGTAGTCAAGGGGATTGTCTACCTCGGTTGGCAGGGTGCTGTCCAAGTAGGTCCAAGCCTGTTGTTTGAGGTCCTGCTCCAGGTCCACCTGATGCTGCTGCTGCTGCGGCTGGTTAGTAGTTTCCTCACTGCGCTGGTGAAGAAAGCTACTCATCATCGACTGCAGACTGAGGCAGCCGCTGCTGGTGGAGCTGCCACTGCTCCTACCACCCCACCCCTCCCCTGCTGCCATGGCAGCGGAACGCGAGCGCACAGGGCCCACAGTGTCTGAGGATGGACGTTGGCGCACAAAGGCAGAGACCAACTGACTACATAGGTGGTTTTTATAGTACGTTATTTTGGCCTCCCTCTCAGCAGGTGTGAAAAAGGCCACCATTTTTGAACGGTTGCGAGGGTCCAACAAGGTGGACAGCCAAAAGTCATCCCTCTGTCTGATGGTTATTATTCGGCTGTCGCTACGCAAGCAACCGAGCATGCTATGGGCCATTTGTGCCAAGGAATGCGAGGGACTCCCTGCCTCCATCTCCACAGCATACTGCCACGGTGCGTCTGGGTCCTCTGTCTCCTCCTCCTCCTCCTCTACCACATGCTCCTGCTCCTCCACTCCTGTCCGCTGAGTGGAAAAACCACCCATTTCACTCAATAATTCCTGAGCACCAATGTCCTCCTCTACCTCCTCCTCTTCTTCCTGTCCTGCCCCCACAGGGGTCATGTGGTGTTGAGATCTGTGCGCCACGTCTACCGCACCCTGACCAGCCATTGTTAACAGCATTTGTTCCAGGACGTGCAACAGAGGAATGACGTCGTTCATCCCATAGTCCTGCCGACTCACGAATAGCGTGGCCTCCTCAAAGGGCCTGAGCAAGCGGCAGGTGTCACGCATGAGCTGCCAATGGCTGACATCGAAGTTACACAGGGAGTACCTTTATCCGCTTGTAACATCAGGAAATCGGTGATGGCCTTTCGCTGCTCGTAAAGGCGGTCTAACATATGTAGGGTTGAATTCCACCTTGTTGCAACGTCACAGCATGAGGAGTCGGTACGGGGGCCCATGGCAGATTACGGGCCTGGCAGCAGCAATGGGAGGCCCGTAATCTGCCAGCACCCTATGACAAAATGGAACCCACCAGCAGTGTGAGGAGACCTGAAAGTGGCACATGGCAGAGTGTGGCGATGGAGACAGCAGCAATGGGAGGCGGTACAGGGACCCATGACAGATTACGGGCCTGGCAGCAGCAATGGGAGGCCCGTAATCTGCCAGCACCCTATGACAAAATGGAACCCACCAGCAGTGTGAGGAGACCTGAAAGTGGCACATGGCAGAGTGTGGCGATGGAGACAGCAGCAATGGGAGGCCGTACAGGGACCCATGACAGATTACGGGCCTGGCAGCAGCATGAGGAGGCGGTACAGGGGCCCATGGCAGATTACGGGCCTGGCAGCAGCAATGGGAGGCCCGTAATCTGCCAGCACCCTATGACAAAATGGAACCCACCAGCAGTGTGAGGAGACCTGAAAGTGGCACATGGCAGAGTGTGGCGATGGAGACATGGGCCCCCTGGCCACGCTTGACTTACTGGCCACATAGTCGACATACGGCTACGTTTACTTCCTCGGGCGGCTTGACGAAAAATTGCCACACCACCGAGTAGGAAACTTTGCCCCCGCTACTCCTCACTGGCTGACTGCTACTTCCTCCGTGCACACCGGCACCACTACTGGCCGTGGTGGTAGGCTGCAGTGGAGCTGGTGCTCTACTCCGTGGCCGTTTGGCTCCACTGACACTGCTGCGACCCTGCTGCCTCCTGGGCAACCCACCGACTGTTTTGCTCGCTGCCAAGCTGGCACCCTCTTCTCCTGATGATGCGGAAGAAATAGCCTGATGACGACGAGGCTGCCAAGTGCGATCAACCTCCTCATCATCATCAAGTAGGGTCTCCACCTCACTACTAGCCCCCTCGGCTGCGTGTGGGTCAGGAGACAGACCTGTCTCTAGACCGGCTACCGAGCCACTCTCCTCGCCAGTACTTCTTCGCCTGGCTGCTGAAAAGGCGGATGTCTCCCCCCGTTCCTGACCGCCCTCTGTTAGCTCTTCCTCACTGTACAGTGGGGCTGAGCCCACAGCATGCGATACTTCGCTTGGTGAGGGAACACCAAAGGACAGGGGCAGGTAGAGGACACGTGATTTCAGTGGGCTTGCTCCCGGGCCATGCCAACTAACGGTTGTGTCTGACGTACACACCGACCGTTGGCTGTAGGTGTCAGAGGTGACCTGGGAAGAGGAAGACGACCGAGCCAACCAATCGATGACGGCAGGGTTGTCGGTGGAGACACGACCGCTGGATGACACCGGGAGCACTGGCCTCTGGCTGCGAATAGTGCTGCCTCGACCCCTTCCTCTGCTGCCACGTCTGCTCGCTCCTAAAACATTGCCTCCTCTGCCACTCCTCTGCATGTTGTCTGACATACTCTTTAATTCAACGATTCTGTGTCCCTGAGTAACGATTCTGTGTCCCTGAGTAACAATTCTGTGTCCCTCAGTAACAATTCTGTGTCTGTCCCTGAGTAACAATTCTGTGTCCCTCAGTAACAATTCTGTGTCTGTCCCTGAGTAACAATTCTGTGTCCCTGAGTAACAATTCTGTGTCCCTCAGTAACAATTCTGTGTCCCTCAGTAACAATTCTGTGTCTGTCCCTGAGTAACAATTCTGTGTCCCTGAGTAACAATTCTGTGTCCCTGAGTAACAGTTCTGTGTCCCTGAGTAACAATTCTGTGTCCCTGAGTAACAATTCTGTGTCCCTAAGTAACGATTCTGTGGCCCTAAAGTCTCTGTGGCCCTAACTCTGTCTCTAATACAGAGAGGTCTGCCTCTCTTGAATGACCGGAGGCTAATGGAGAATTCTAAGATGGCCGCAATTTATAGCTCGACCATTACACAGTGCTGGCTGGCTGGCTGCTGATTGGCTAATGCGATCACATGTCATGAATGAATGCATTATGAATCAGCGCGCCTTGTCTGCGCACCTTCCCAGAGATCCCCGCTCCGTCGCCACACATGTCGCCGCCATTTTTGGAAAATTTCGATTCGCGCATCCGAAGTCTGCTAATTTTCGGATTCGGCGCGAATCGAATATTTCCCAATATTCGAAACGAATTCCACTTCGCCAAGTTCGATTCGCTCATCTCTAATGGCAATATATTTGGGAAGAATATTTATAAAATATATTTTTTCTTCCATGTGGGAATTATGGCCAAAGGTGATACAACATGGGAGTCGTGGATTCAATACTTACCTGTCTCCTAGTGGGACCTCGGCTGACCTCTTTTACTTGTTTTTCTACTTCTCTTTTCTTCTTTTTCATTCTTTCTCTGGTTTCCTACCTTAATTTTCCACATTTTTTTATATACTTGAGCCTAGTTCCTGACTGCTGGCTCGGTCATGTCCCCGGGTACTTGAATATTCGATTTTCCCAATGGTGGGATTTGTTCTGAAGTGAGGACATTGATTGCTGTTGATCTCCTTTTATTGATGTGATTTGTTAGGGGGACTTTGATCCTCATATTTGTGAAATACGTGATTTAATCGCTGATTTTTTCCAAGCATCGTCTACACGATTTGTGGTCGATCTGCAGGAACTTTGTATCTCTTTTTTCTTTATACTTTAATGAAAAGATTGAAATATAAAATCACATCCCACCATACCATGACCCAGGGATTTATATCGCACTTTGTTCTTTCCGGTGTCCCCTCAGTGACGGTGGCCCAAGATCCTCCATTTCTTACCCTGTTGGCCGGTGACACGGCCCGGATGTCCTGTGAGGTCGGCCAGGTGGAGGTCGTTCACCATTCATGGTATGTGAATAGATCCTGGAATCCTTCCTACCTGGAGAACTCCTCCCGGGTGACGGTCACCCCGAAATCTCTCACCATCTCCTCTGTTACACCTGAGGACAGCGGACTTTATTCCTGTACAGTGGAGGGGAGGAGCCATGTTCATTACCACGGGAAAGGGACAAATCTGACCGTCACAGGTGAGGAACACACCACAGGAGCTTACACTCTAATGTCCCCTCCCCCACAGTCCCATCCAGGGGCGGACTGACCATTTGGAAACTCGGGCACTGCCCGAGGGCCCGGGTCAGTAGGGGGCCCCATGAGATGCCTCTGGTACCTTTTTCATAGGCTTTTTTGAGTTTGAACAAGGACACAGGGGCCCCATGATCCCCTATTGCGTGGGGGCCCCATGAGTTGTCAGTCCGCCCCTGGTCCCATCAGTCTCTGTACCAGAGGAGCTTACACTCTAATGTCCCCTCCCCCACAGTCCCATCAGTCTCTGTACCACAGGAGCGTACACTCTAATGTCCCCTCCCCCGACAGTCACATCAGTCTCTGTACCAGAGGAGCTTACGCTCTAATGTCCCCTCCCCCACAGTCACATCAGTCTCTGTACCAGAGGAGCTTACACTCTAATGTCCCCTCCCCCACAGTCACATCAGTCTCTGTACCAGAGGAGCTTACACTCTAATGTCCCCTCCCCCACAGTCACATCAGTCTCTGTACCAGAGGATCTTACGCTCTAATGTCCCCTCCCCCACATCTAATGTCCCCTCCCCCCACAGTCACATCAGTCTCTGTACCAGAGGAGCTTACGCTCTAATGTCCCCTCCCCCGCAGTCCCATCAGTCTCTGTACCAGAGGAGCTTACGCTCTACTGTCCCCTCCCCCACATCTAATGTCCCCTCCCCCCACAGTCCCATCAGTCTCTGTACCAGAGGAGCTTACACTCTAATGTCCCCTCCCCCACAGTCCCATCAGTCTCTGTACCAGAGGAGCTTACGCTCTAATGTCCCCTGCCCCACAGTCCCATCAGTCTCTGTACCAGAGGAGCTTACACTCTAATGTGCCTCCCCCACTGTCACATCAGTCTCTGCACCAGAGGAGCTTACACTCTAATGTCCCCTCCCCCACAGTCCCATCAGTCTCTGTACCACAAATCCCGATGAATGATCAGAATGTTTTATTTCTTCTGTTATTTGATACAAATGTTTCCTGTCTTTGTCTGACATGCATGACTGCAGCCTCCCTTCACATGACTCCATATGAGGACGAGTCTGATCATGACTATTGCCTGTACTCCGTGATCCCCCTCATCCCGGTGCTGTTGGTTCTGGTCCTGTTGTTGTTCTGGAAATGTGCGGCTAGAAGAGGTGAGCAAGAGGTTGGGTCATTGATGAAGAAAAGTATATATATATATTTTTTTTTTTTTAAATGAAATATATTTTGAAATATACTGAATACGCCAACATTGTAGCATTTCAAATATATGGCAATATATTTGGGAAGAATATTTTTAAAATATATTTCAAATTAATTTTTCTTCCATATGGGTAGAGCAGTTATTCCTTCGGGAGATGTGGGGGGGGGGGGGGGCATAAATAAATAAAAAAAATACATACGAATAATTTAGAATTTTATGAATCTGCCTACAAATATGCACCTTAATTGTGAAAAAATAAGAAATACTGCAGAAACCTCTCTAGGCGAAGAGACCCTCATCCAGGTAAAAAGATCTATGAAACGCGTAGACATCTCGGAAACCGACTTATAGAGATTCATATGATAGATCGATATAATCTACATGGAAGAAACATTATATTTAAAAATATTCTTCCCAAATATATTGACAGTTATTGGAAATACTACAATTTTGGCCGTATTCAATATATTTCAAAATATGTTTCAATAAATATATATATATACTGCAGGTTGAAATATGTTTTTATCACAAAATATAAAATTTTTTTTTAAAAATACATTTTCAAATATACTGTATGTCTAAAAATACTTTTATTTCTACATTTTTGGAACGCATTTACAAATACATAATAAAAGTATGTGAACCCCTTGGGATTCTGTGGAGTTTTGCATGAATTGGGCATAAAATGTGCTCTGAATGTCATCTAAGTCACAACGATAGAAGAACACAGTCTGCTGAACATAATACTACACAAACATTAGATGTTGCCATGGTTTAATTGCACATAACATGTAAACATTCACAGTGCAGGGAGGAAAAAGTATGTGAACCTTTGGACTTAATAACTGGCTGACCCTCCTTTGGCAGCAATAACCTCAACCAAACGTTTCCTGTAGTTGCAGATCAGACCTGCACAACGATCTGGAGTCATTTTGGACCACTCCTCTTCACAAAACTGTTTCAGTGTAGCAATATTCTTGGGATGTCTGGTGTGAATCGCTCTCTTAAGGTCATGCCACAGCATTTCAATGGGGTTGAGGTCAGGACTCTGACTGGGCCCCTCCAGAAGGCGTATTCTGTGCTGTTGCAGCCATTGTTTTGTTGAATGACTTGTATGCTTTGGGTCATTGTCCTGTTGCATCACCCATCCTCTGCGGAGCTTCAGTTGGCGGACAGATGGTCGTACGTTTTCCTGCAAAATGTCTTGATAAACTCTGGAATTCATTTTCCCATCAATGACAACAATCCGTCCAGCCCTGAGGCAGCAAAGCAGCCCCAAACCATGATGCTCCCTCCGCCATGTTTCACAGTGGGGATGAGGTTTTGATGTTGGTGTGCTGGGCCTTTTTTTCTCCACACATAGTGTTGTGTGTTCTTCCCAAACAACTCAATCTTGGTTTCATCTGTCCACAGTATATTCTGCCAGTAGTGCTGTGGAACATCCAGGTGCTCTTTTGCAAACTTCAAACGTGCTGCAATCTTCTTTTTGGACAGCAATGGCTTCCTCCGTGGTGTCCTCCCATGTACTCCATTCTTGTTTAATGTTTTCCTTATTGTAGATGTGTCAACAAAAATGTTAGCATGTGCCAGAGATTTCTGTAGGTCTTTAGCTGACACTCTGGGATTCTTCTTTACCTCATGCAGCATTCTGCGCTGTGCTCTTGCAGTCATTTTTACAGGACGACCACGCCTAGGGAGAGTAGCAACAGTGCTAAACTTTCTCCATTTGTAGACAGTCTGTCTTACCGTGGACACAGGAACATCAAGGCTCAAGGAGATACTTTTGTAACCCTTTCCAGCTTCATGCAAGTCAACAATTCTTGATGGTAGGTCTTCTGAGAGCTCTTTTCTGCGAGGCATGGTTCACATCAGACAGTGCTTCTTGAAACCAGTAAACCCAAAACAGGTGTCAGCAACACATCCAATATCATCACACTGATTGGAGTCAAGGTTGGCTCACTCCTGGCTCCAATTAGCTCTGGGAGAAGTCATTAAGCTAGGGCCTCACATACTTTTTCCTCCCTGCACTGTGAATGTTTACATGTTATGTGCAGTTAAACCATGGCAGCATCTAATGTTTGTGTAGTATTATGTTCAGCAGACTGTGTTCTTCTATTGTTGTGACTTAGATGACATTCAGAGGACATTTTATGCCCAATTCATTCAAAACTCCACGGAATCCCAAGGGGTTCACATACTTTTTCTTGCAACTGTATATGTAAAAATATGCTAAAATGATTTTCTATATGTTAAAAAAAAATCTGAAGGATATATTTTAAAAATATTTTGTAATACTTAATGCTGTCAGGGCAGGGGCCGAGGAACGGACAGGCAGGCCTAACAATGTAACGCACTGGCTGACGACAACCACCACCCACAGACCGAAGTCCCTCAGGGCGCGGAGTCTAAGTCCCAGGCTGCCCTTCACCAGGGCCCCTGATGGTGGGGATGGACTTGACGCAGCCAGGAACCAGGTCGCGGCCCCCGAGACACCTCAGCTGCGGTAATGGCCGCCGCCAATGGCGTGTAGCTGGTGGAAGAGACAAAAGAGTAGTCAGGCAGGCCGGGTCAACAACAACAGGACAAAACAGTACAGGACAGCAGACGAGAATCACAGGTCACGAGCCGGGTTCAGCAACAGAGGATCAGATCAAAGGAGAATACAAAGAATAGTCAAGTCACAAGCCGAATCAGATACCAGGAGAGTCACGAGAGTCAGAACAGAGTAATAGCAACACAAAGACACAAGTGCAAAGAGCATGTGCGGGCCACAGGCTTATATGTCATCAGCCACACCCCTCTGGGGGATGGACCACAGAGACCTGAAGGCATAAAAGGATTCCCATCATGCACAGCAGAATCCAAGATGGACGCCAGCACATGGAGTAACATAACCTCAGGGAAAAGGTAGGACCTTGACAAATGCCCAGTGCCATTAGTACAATGTCAGTGCTTTTTTTTTTTTTTTTTTTAGCATTGATCACTGTATTGGTGTCACTGGGCATGTCAGTGACGTCAAGTCTGTCCCCCCCCCAGTGTTAAAATGCCCCCCCGCAGTCCCGCTATAAGTCGCTGATCGCCACCATTACTAGTAAAAATAAACATTTAAAAAAGAAATCCCAGTCTCTATCCCGCCATTTGTAACGCTATAACTTTCACGTAAACCAATTAATTTACACGTATTGGGATTTTTTTTTAGCGAAGACACGGAGCGGGATATATTTTGTCCGAAATTTATGACGAAATTAGATTTTTAACATTTTTTTTTACTGGACATGTTTAATAGCAAAAAGTCAAAAATATTGTTTTTTTTTTCTCAAAATTGTCGATCTTTTTTTTTTTTATAGTGCAAATAATAAAAAACTGCACAGGCGATCAAATACCATCTAAAGAAAGTGAAGCGTTGCATGACCGCGCAATTGTCAGTTAAAATAACTTAGCGCCGTAATACAAAAAACGGCCTGGTCAGGAAGGGGGGGGGGGGGGGGATCCTCTGGAGGGGGAGGGGTTCAGTATGTAAAAGATGGAGCATATATATACATTTTGGCCTAAATTTATGACAAAATTTGATTTTTTAAATTTTTTTACTGGACATGTTTAATAGCAAAAAGTCAAAAATATTGCTTTTTTTTCCTCAAAATTGTTGGTCTTTTTTTTTTTTTTTAACCCAAAAAAGAAAGAAAGGTGAGGAAATATATTAAAAAAAGCGAGTTTTATAAATCGAATTCTTGTTTTGAGTGCCATGCACTCCATGGTTGCCACTTTTTCACAGTTCCCTGTTGAAGATGCGAATCGCGTTTCATACGTATGGCGGAGCTGCACTACCCGGACAATTTCTTTTATTGCGGGAATATTTGGGGATTTCCATCGTCTGGTTACAGATAGTTTGGTGGCGAGGAAGACGTAATGTAGTTAGGAGGAATATCTCCAATGCCCAAATCCAAAATGGCCGGACTTGGCGAAAGTTGTACTTGCTGGCCAATCATTGTTTAGATCATTTAGAAGACTGCAAACTACAGAGTAGCCAGTTTGCTGCGTGACCAAAATAAATGGCAGTGATCTCCAACCTGCGTCCCGGGGGCATAGTTCCTGTCACTGACAATGAGAAACTATTCCTCCCACTGACACCAATGATGGGGCACTATTCCTCCACTGACACCAATGATGGGGCACTATTCCTCCACTGACACCAATGATGGGGCACTAATCCTCCCACTGACACCAGTGTGGGGCACTATTCCTCCCACTGACACCAATGATGGGGCACTATTCCTCCCACTGACACCAATGATGGGGCACTATTCCTCCCACTGATACCAACGATGGGGCACTATTCCCCCCACTGACACCAATGATGGGGCACTATTCCTCCCACTGACACCAATGATGGGACACTATTCCTCCCACTGACACCAATGATGGGGCACTATTCCTCCCACTGACATTAATGATGGGGCACTATTCCTCCCACTGACACCAATGATGGGGCACTATTCCTCCCACTGACACCAATGATGGGGCACTATTCCTCCCACTGACACCAATGATGGGGCACTATTCCTCCCACTGACACCAATGATGGGGCACTATTCCTCCCACTGACACCAATGATGGGGCACTATTCCTCCCACTGACACCAATGATGAGGCACTATTCCTCCCACTGACACCAATGATGGGACATTAATCCTCCCACTGACACCAATGATGGGGCACTATTCCTCCCACTGACACCAATGATGGGACACTATTCCTCCCACTGACACCAATGATGGGGCACTATTCCTCCCACTGACACCAATGATGGGCACTATTCCTCCCACCGACACCAATGATGGGCACTATTCCTCCCACTGACACCAATGATGGGGCACTATTCCTCCCACTGACACCAATGATGGGGCACTATTCCCCCCCACTGACACCAATGATGGGGCACTATTCCTCCCACCGACACCAATGATGGGCACTATTCCTCCCACTGACACCAATGATGGAGCACTATTCCTCCCACTGACACCAATGATGGGACACTATTCCTCCCAATGACACCAATGATGCAGTATAATTCCTCCCACTGACACCAATGATGGGGCACTATTCCTCCCACTGATACCAATGATGGGGCACTATTCCTCCCACTGACACCAATGATAGGGCACTATTCCTCCCACTGACACCAATGATGGGGCACTATTCCCCCCCACTGACACCAATGATGGGGCACTATTCCTCCCACCGACACCAATGATGGGCACTATTCCTCCCACTGACACCAATGATGGGGCACTATTCCTCCCACTGACACCAATGATGGAGCACTATTCCTCCCACTGACACCAATGATGGGACACTATTCCTCCCAATGACACCAATGATGCAGTATAATTCCTCCCACTGACACCAATGATGGGGCACTATTCCTCCCACTGACACCAATGATGGGGCACTATTCCTCCCACTGACACCAATGATGGGGCACTATTCCTCCCACTGATACCAATGATGGGGCACTATTCCTCCCACTGACACCAATGACGGGGCACTATTCCTTCCACTGACACCAATGATGGAGTACTATTCCTCCCACTGACACCAATGATGCAGTATAATTCCTCCCACCGACACCAATGATGGGGCACTATTCCTCCCACTGACACCAATGATGCAGTATAATTCCTCCCACTGACACCAATGATGGGGCACTATTCCTCCCACTGACACCAATGATGGGGCACTATTCCTCCCACTGACACCAATGATGGGGCACTATACCTCCCACTGACACCAATGATGGGGCACTATTCCTCCCACCGACACCAATGATGCAGTATAATTCCTCCCACCGACACCAATGATGGGGCACTATTCCTCCCACTGACACCAATGATGCAGTATAATTCCTCCCACTGACACCAATGATGGGGCACTATTCCTCCCACCGACACCAATGATGGGGCACTATTCCTCCCACCGACACCAATGATGGGGCACTATTCCTCCCACTGACACCAATGATGGGGCACTATTCCTCCCACTGACACCAATGATGGGGCACTATTCCTCCCACTGACACCAATGATGGGGCACTATTCCTCCCACTGACACCAATGATGGGGCACTATTCCTCCCACTGACACCAAGGTGGGGCACTATTCCTCCCACTGACACCAATGATGGGGCACTATTCCTCCCACTGACACCAATGATGGAGTACTATTCCTCCCACTGACACCAATGATGCAGTATAATTCCTCCCACCGACACCAATGATGGGGCACTATTCCTCCCACTGACACCAATGATGCAGTATAATTCCTCCCACTGACACCAATGATGCAGTATAATTCCTCCCACCGACACCAATGATGGGGCACTATTCCTCCCACTGACACCAATGATGCAGTATAATTCCTCCCACTGACACCAATGATGGGGCACTATTCCTCCCACCGACACCAATGATGGGGCACTATTCCTCCCACCGACACCAATGATGGGGCACTATTCCTCCCACCGACACCAATGATGGGGCACTATTCCTCCCACCGACACCAATGATGGGGCACTATTCCTCCTACTGATACCAATGATGGGGCACTATTCCTCCCACTGACACCAATGATGGGGCACTATTCCTCCCACTGACACCAATGATGGAGCACTATTCCTCCCACTGACACCAATGATGGGACACTATTCCTCCCAATGACACCAATGATGCAGTATAATTCCTCCCACTGACACCAATGATGCAGTATAATTCCTCCCACCGACACCAATGATGGGGCACTATTCCTCCCACTGATACCAATGATGGGGCACTATTCCTCCCACTGACACCAATGATGGGGCACTATTCCTCCCACTGACACCAATGATGGGGCACTATTCCTCCCACTGACACCAATGATGGGGCACTATTCCTCCCACTGACACCAATGATGGGGCACTATTCCTCCCACTGATACCAATGATGGGGCACTATTCCTCCCACTGACACCAATGATGGGGCACTATTCCTCCCACTGACACCAATGATGGGGCACTATTCCTCCCACTGACACCAATGATGGGGCACTATTCCTCCCACTGACACCAATGATGCAGTATAATTCCTCCCACTGACACCAATGATGGGGCACTATTCCTCCCACTGACACCAATGATGGGGCACTATTCCTCCCACTGACACCAATGATGGGGCACTATACCTCCCACTGACACCAATGATGGGGCACTATTCCTCCCACCGACACCAATGATGCAGTATAATTCCTCCCACCGACACCAATGATGGGGCACTATTCCTCCCACTGACACCAATGATGCAGTATAATTCCTCCCACTGACACCAATGATGGGGCACTATTCCTCCCACCGACACCAATGATGGGGCACTATTCCTCCCACCGACACCAATGATGGGGCACTATTCCTCCCACTGACACCAATGATGGGGCACTATTCCTCCCACTGACACCAATGATGGGGCACTATTCCTCCCACTGACACCAATGATGGGGCACTATTCCTCCCACTGACACCAATGATGGGGCACTATTCCTCCCACTGACACCAAGGTGGGGCACTATTCCTCCCACTGACACCAATGATGGGGCACTATTCCTCCCACTGACACCAATGATGGAGTACTATTCCTCCCACTGACACCAATGATGCAGTATAATTCCTCCCACCGACACCAATGATGGGGCACTATTCCTCCCACTGACACCAATGATGCAGTATAATTCCTCCCACTGACACCAATGATGCAGTATAATTCCTCCCACCGACACCAATGATGGGGCACTATTCCTCCCACTGACACCAATGATGCAGTATAATTCCTCCCACTGACACCAATGATGGGGCACTATTCCTCCCACCGACACCAATGATGGGGCACTATTCCTCCCACCGACACCAATGATGGGGCACTATTCCTCCCACCGACACCAATGATGGGGCACTATTCCTCCTACTGATACCAATGATGGGGCACTATTCCTCCCACTGACACCAATGATGGGGCACTATTCCTCCCACTGACACCAATGATGGGGCACTATTCCTCCCACTGACACCAATGATGGGGCACTATTCCTCCCACTGACACCAATGATGGGGCACTATTCCTCCCACCGACACCAATGATGGGGCACTATTCCTCCCACCGACACCAATGATGGGGCACTCTTCCTCCTACTGATACCAATGATGGGGCACTATTCCTCCCACTGACACCAATGATGGGGCACTATTCCTCCCACTGACACCAATGATGGGGCACTATTCCTCCCACTGACACCAATGATGGGGCACTATTCCTCCCACTGACACCAATGATGGGGAACTATTCCTCCCACTGATACCAATGATGGGGCACTATTCCTTCCACTGACACCAATGATGGAGTACTATTCCTCCCACTGACACCAATGATGCAGTATAATTCCTCCCACCGACACCAATGATGGGGCACTATTCCTCCCACTGACACCAATGATGCAGTATAATTCCTCCCACTGACACCAATGATGGGGCACTATTCCTCCCACTGACACCAATGATGGGGCACTATTCCTCCCACTGACACCAATGATGGATCACTATTCCTCTCACTGACACCAATGATGGATCACTATTCCTCCCACTGACACCAATGATGGGGCACTATTCCTCCCACCGACACCAATGATGGGGCACTATTCCTCCCACTGACACCAATGATGTAGTATAATTCCTCCCACTGACACCAATGATGCAGTATAATTCCTCCCACCGACACCAATGATGGGGCACTATTCCTCCCACTGACACCAATGATGCAGTATAATTCCTCCCACTGACACCAATGATGGGGCACTATTCCTCCCACCGACACCAATGATGGGGCACTATTCCTCCCACCGACACCAATGATGGGGCACTATTCCTCCCACCGACACCAATGATGGGGCACTATTCCTCCTACTGATACCAATGATGGGGCACTATTCCTCCCACTGACACCAATGATGGGGCACTATTCCTCCCACTGACACCAATGATGGGGCACTATTCCTCCCACTGACACCAATGATGGGGCACTATTCCTCCCACTGACACCAATGATGGGGCACTATTCCTCCCACCGACACCAATGATGGGGCACTATTCCTCCCACCGACACCAATGATGGGGCACTATTCCTCCTACTGATACCAATGATGGGGCACTATTCCTCCCACTGACACCAATGATGGGGCACTATTCCTCCCACTGACACCAATGATGGGGCACTATTCCTCCCACTGACACCAATGATGGGGCACTATTCCTCCCACTGACACCAATGATGGGGAACTATTCCTCCCACTGATACCAATGATGGGGCACTATTCCTTCCACTGACACCAATGATGGAGTACTATTCCTCCCACTGACACCAATGATGCAGTATAATTCCTCCCACCGACACCAATGATGGGGCACTATTCCTCCCACTGACACCAATGATGCAGTATAATTCCTCCCACTGACACCAATGATGGGGCACTATTCCTCCCACTGACACCAATGATGGGGCACTATTCCTCCCACTGACACCAATGATGGGGCACTATTCCTCCCACTGATACCAATGATGGGGCACTATTCCTCCCACCGACACCAATGATGGGGCACTATTCCTCCCACTGACACCAATGATGGATCACTATTCCTCTCACTGACACCAATGATGGATCACTATTCCTCCCACTGACACCAATGATGGGGCACTATTCCTCCCACTGACACCAATGATGGATCACTGTTCCTCTCACTGACACCAATGATGGATCACTGTTCCTCTCACTGACACCAATGATGGATCACTATTCCTCTCACTGACACCAATGATGGAGCACTATTCCTCCCACTGACACCAATGATGGAGCACTATTCCTCCCACTGACTCCAGGACATTTTTTTCTCCCACTGGCCACAGTCCCCCCCCCCCTAAAGTTTGAAGGACAGTAAAGTTGCGTTTATTTAGAAAGTTTGGAGACCCCTGATATATGGTATAGACCTCCATGATTGTTATTAAATATGTTTAATAAAGTATTTCGTTTTTGGAATATTGAATCATGTTTTTTGATTTGCGCAGATGTTGACCTTCAAATTCAGGTTGGTTTACGTTTGGTCTTTGTTAGCGATATTCTCTTTAATAAAATTCCTGTTGATCCCCACAGGATCCCAGACACCATCCACTGAGGGGAGTCCTTCATGCCACACCAGACCAACCTACGTCCAAAATAATGAGTGTGATGCGGTATTCACGGACAAGGGAAAATCTGAGAGAGTTCATACTGTGTGTGATCCAAGACCTTCTGGTGCCCTCATCTAACCAAGTATGAAGGTAAGACCTTCTGCTGCCCTCATCTAACCAAGTATGAAGGTAGGACCTTCTGGTGCCCTCATCTAATCAAGTGTGAAGGTAAGACCTTTTGGTGCCCTCATCTAACCAAGTATGAAGGTAGGACCTTCTGGTGCCCTCATCTAACCAAGTATGAAGGTAGGACCTTCTGGTGCCCTCGTCTAACCAAGTATGAAGGTAGGACCTTCTGGTGCCCTCGTCTAACCAAGTATGAAGGTAAGACCTTCTGGTGCCCTCGTCTAACCAAGTATGAAGGTAAGACCTTCTGATGCCCTCATCTAACCAAGTATGCAGGTAAGACCTTCTGTTGCCCTCGTCTAACCAAGTATGAAGGTAAGACTTTCTGGTGCCCTCATCTAACCAAGTATGAAGGTAAGACCTTCTGGTGCCCTCATCTAACCAAGTATGAAGGTAAGACCTTCTGGTGCCCTCGTCTAACCAAGTATGAAGGTAGGACCTTCTGGTGCCCTCGTCTAACCAAGTATGAAGGTAAGACCTTCTGGTGCCCTCGTCTAACCAAGTATGAAGGTAAGACTTTCTGGTGCCCTCATCTAACCAAGTATGAAGGTAATACCTTCTGACTTTCCATGGACCTTCTCCCATCTCCATACTTTCAGTGACACATAAAATATAGACTGATCAGAATAATAGCCAAGCAACAGCAGAGAAAGCTGCACTGCAAGTCCTGGGTGTGTTTCTCCGATTCCACTCAACACCGGCTGGTCCTTGACGCTGAGCGGTCGAATATTTGCATACCATTTGTAAGCAAACATGTGCTGAGAGTGCACGCCCTGTGCGCTCCCAGCACATGTGTCGGTGTCCCATGGAAAGGTCTGATCTCTTCTTGCCATCGAGACCTTTCCGATCATGTGACTGTCGTTGCAGCAAATCACGGCAGTCACATGACCCCGGCATCAGAAACCTCTTAAAGGTCCGGCGTGAAGGGGTTAATTTTAATATGTAAAATACGAATATTTATTTGCACATTTCCCCCCTTCCAAGTTTGTTCCTTTTCCCGTCCCCTTTTTCTATATGGGATGCTCTGTTTTTTTTTGTCCCCCAGCTACTGAGGACATGGCTGTATCCTATCGGGGGGGGGGGGGGGGGGGGGGTGAATGTAACGTCTTCCAGGTACAGCTAGGGGGAGCTAGATAGTTTGTTTTTTTTTAGAGTCAGCCTGGGAGTGAGTCAGCCAGGTCAGGGCTGGGAGGCTCTGCAAATCAAGAATTCAGGACCCTCGCACCCTTCCAGAAACTACCAGAACTTTCTGAAAGAGGGGTACAGGAGGGGAGGAGGCTTATATTTGCATACTTATAGGGAATCTAACCAATCCCCAAGCCAGAGGCTTGGCATGGGGCCAGGACAGCCTTCAGTAAGCTAGAGCCTGATCAGTAAGGAGGGGGGGGGGTGGAGTTGTGGAGCTGTGTCATGTGGAAGATGGAGTGAGGAGCCTGGAAGGGAGCCCCAGGGAAGGGGCTTACCTACAGGCAGGGTGCTGGAAAGGAGGATCTCTCTGCCTCAACGTCTCTTGATAAAAGACAGCCTGGGAAGCAGGGAGGGAGCCAACCCAGCATAAGGCCTGAAGGCAGCCACCAACCCACCAACCTTACAGGAGAGACAGAGGGAGTGCTCTTACACCCCCTGGGTAAGGGGAGAGGGCAGTCAGGTGTAATACCCAACTAGCTTCTCATCTGGGACTGTTACAACGTGGAAGATCTGGGGTCCCCTTGCTCAGAGAAACCCTCAAGCAGCTGAGTGGAACGGAGAAATCATCCGAGGTCTGAGGAGGTACACCGAAAGAGCTGGTCATTGCTCTTAAAGAGACACTGTTGCTTTCATTATTTTCCTGTACATAGTTGCTAGAAGAGTTGTCCCCAAGTTATTCAGTTCCTTGGACATCCCGTATACCCCAAGACCCCCTCCAAGTTGTTACCCCTTAATAAAACCACAAAACCAAGCTCAAGGACGGTCTACTGATCCTGATCAAAGTGTGAAAAATGCATGTTGCCTGTCTAAGCAGAAGCTTTAGGGGGACCCAAAACCTAGCGATTCCTGAGGGGGTAGTGCTACATGTGGGGGCTCATCCGGGATTTCCCTGTAGCAACCTGCACGGTCCTTGAACCTAGCACCTGACAACCAAATCTTCTCCCTGTAAGATTACTCCCATTGCATACTAGCACATTATGAAAGACTTACCTGAAAATGAAGCTCTCCAGCAGAGCGTGGTCTTGGCTCCCCGGGGCTTCCATCTTCACCCAGTCTTCCTTCTGCATTCGAGGGCCGCAGCCATTAGACTGGCTGTGCAGCGATGACACCACTCCTGTGCAAGGGGCGGGAGCTTTGGGCACGGCATGGCTCTCTTAATGGACGACGCTGCTAAAGTAAATATCTCCTGAACGGTGCACATTTACTGCATTGTACTTATTATAGGCTTGCCTGTTAGTAAAAGTAAAAAAAAAGCCTACTACCACTTTAATCTATTGGAATGGAGTAGGATAAATGGCAGTTAGCACAGGATTGAACACATGGCAGGTGAAATAGGACACAGTTTGCTAGACAGAGCCAAGCTATGCCCAAGTAGTAGAAAGAAAACCAAAAAAACGTGTATGTGGCTTCTTCTTCTGACCCTTTGCCACCTAAAACATTGGAGCGCGTTGGCGCTCGTTAAGACAGTCAATGAGGCCTGCAGGCAATATTAAAGTTACAGAGTAGCTGACTAGGCGGTCCCTAATGGCTCAGTCCCTAGGAGCAGTATTGGACAATGG
The DNA here is from genome assembly GCF_062004578.1 of Staurois parvus. NCBI lineage: Eukaryota > Metazoa > Chordata > Amphibia > Anura > Ranidae > Staurois > Staurois parvus. The sequence goes on from NW_028319917.1 coordinate 127,838, forward strand.
CCGACAGACCCTTTCACCAGATCCAGTGAAACTGCAGCAACGCTCTCTCCCACTGGACGTTCGCTCAGTCTGGGTTGCCCGGCCAACTCTAGTCTGTAGTGCAGCATGTCTGTACCCCAGCAGTGGCTCAGTCTCTCTCTAGCTGGTGGTGCTGGTGCTTCTCTGGTGTTCCCCAGCACAGTCCTCTCCTCACTCTGTCCCCTTTCACACTCCTTGATTCCACCTCTTTTCTTGGGCTCCTTGGGTTCTTTCCTCCTCTGTTCTAGCAGGGCCTGCTGGGAGCTGTCGTTCACTCCCTATGGACAAAATGGGACTTCCGCTAGACTTCCGGGACTACATGTCCCATGATGCTCCTTCCTCTCAGCGCTTGGTCCCTCTCAGATACTAGAAGAGGGGGAACAAGCTGAGTGGGTGGCAAGCAGTAGCCGGGAGGGAGGCAACACAAGTCCACAGCTCCCTCTGTGTCAGCGGTGGTGGCCAAAACAGGGAAGAAAAGGGCGAGGTCACCGCTTCTTTCCTTCTGAACACAACTGGTTTGGTCCCCTGCTAGCCTCACCACACTGTGAGGAGGGGGACAAGTGGGGAGCAGGGGTGGACTGACAACTCATGGGGCCCCCAGGCAATAAAAGATCATGGGGCACCTGTGTCCTCGCCCACACTCAAACCACACCCAAAAAAGGCTATGAAAAAGCCTATGAAATGTGCCAGGGGCATCTCATGGGGCCCCCTACTGACCACGGGCCCTCGGGCAGTGCCCGAGTGCCCCAATGGTCAGTCCGTCCCTGGTGGAGAGAGTGGGAAACTGAGGTGGTGGGCAACATGTATGGCCAACTTGAGTCTATATACAGTAGATAGCAGTCGGGGCTTAGAGGTGTCATGGGGGTAGTCCTTAAAGATAGATCCGGCATACACGTCCTACAATGACCATTACTACACAAGGTTGTCCTTTAAAAGATAGTATTTTATTAAAGGTTGTATTTCATTGCTCCTCTGGTATACGGACATTTCAAAGGGTCAAGTCATGGTGGACCCTCTTGGTCTGGTTTGTGTAGTGTGAGTACTGCCAACAGTGCCCGGGATTGGTCAAACGTACAAAGGCCCGGGACCACCTCTTCCAACTGGTCTCAGGCACGGTACACTGAACCATTCCTGAGCACGGTTTGGACCTGGGAACAGTTGCCATGCCATCTAGGGAATTAGGCGGTCCCGCTATAAAAAATGACTTACGAGTCCAGGGGCTGCCGAAAAAAATGTCATAAAGTTCGGACCCCATGGAGTCCAAATGGGATTTTTCTTAAGGCCAAGGCACTTTTGTTGCATACAGGGCCATCTTTAATATTGATTGGACCCTGGGCAGCTGTTTTCTTGGGCCCCCCCTTCCAGCATTACAATTTTACTCTTCACCTGCTCTGAGACACACAATAAGTAGCAGCCAGACTCCAAATCCGTTTACAGCAGCAGATCAGGCAGAGATTGCGATTGGTTGCCAGAGGTTACAGCATATCAATAGCACCCACTGATTGGTTGCTAGAGGTTACAGCACACATTATGGCTCACTAGTTGCTAGGGGTTCCAGCACATTTCTGCTTGCTGATGTTTGCTAGAGGTTACTGCACATCTTTAACGCTCACTGATTGGTTACTATTCATCATTACCACTTACTTTTGGGTTGCTGGAGGTTTCTCTATGGAGGGGCCCCTGGACTGGAGGTGGCAGTCTCTCTTATGGAGAGGCCCCCGGACTGGAGGTTTCAATCTCTCTATAGAGGGGCCCCTAGATTGGAGGTAGCAGTTTCCCTATTCAGGGGACCCTGAACTGAATGTGGCAATCTCTCTATGGAGGGGCTCCTGGACTGGAGATTGCTGTTTCTTTATGAAGGGGCCCCTGGGCTGAAGGTTGCAATATTTCTATGGAAGGGCCCCTGGACTGGAGGTAGCAGTCTCCCTTTTTGAGGGGCCCCTGGACTGGTGGTTGCAATCTCCCTATGAAGGGACCCCTAGACTGGAGGTTTCAATCTATCTATAGAGGGGCCGCTGGACTGGAGGTAGCAGTCTCCCTATTCAGGGGCCCCTGAACTGAATGTGGCAGTCTCTCTATGGAGATTGCAGTCTCTTTTATGAAGGGGCCCCTGGGCTGAAGGTTACAATCTTTCTATGGAGGAGCCCCTGGACTGGAGGTAGCAGTCTCCTTTTTGAGGGGCCCCTGGACTGGCGGTTGCAATCTCCCTAAAAGAGACCCCTGGATTGGAGGTGACAATCTCCCTATGGAGGGGCCTCTAGAATGCAGGAGGCAATCTCTCTACGGAGGCCCTCCACTCCGAGAGGCAGCATTGTCCACTACGAAAGGCCTCTATCTCCAGGCCAGGGGCCCCTCTATAGAGAGACTGCTACCTCCAGTTTAGGGACCCCTCCACAGCAGGCAGGTGCCAACCAGACCTGTCAGGCACAGGGTGGCATGGACGCTTTTCGTGTGGTGAAAAGGAAGGACCTGTCACAGTGTGGCTGGAGGTGAGGGGGGGGGCAGTTTCTGTGCTCTACAAGTCTGTAAATGAGCATTTTCTGCCCTTGTTTATACCTTTTTGCTCTTAAAAACAATAAAATTACCTCTTAAAAAAAAATGCCTTGGACCACATGGAAGAGATGGTCCCAGTTGTCGTTCACTTGTGGTCCAGTACAGTTCACTTCAGTGTTAGTGCAAACCATGCCGGAGAACTCTCCATAGATCAGGTGGTCTGGTTGGCAGAGATGGCAATATACACTCACCGGCCACTTTATTAGGTCCACCTGTTCAATTGCTTGGTAACACAAATTGCTAATCAGCCAATCACATGGCAGAAACTCAATGCATTTAAAGGCGCCTAGACATGGTGAAGACGGGTTGCTGAAGTTCAAACTGAGCATCAGAACGGAGAAGAAAGGGGATTTAAGTGACTTTGAATGTGATATGGTTCTTGGGGCAGGCGGGCTGGTCTGAGTCTTTCAAAAACTGCTGATCTACTTGGATTTTCATACACAACCATCTCTAGGGTTTACAGAGAATGGTCCAAAAAAGAGAAAATATCCAGTGAGTGGCAGTTGTGTGGAGGAAAATGCATTGTTGATGTCAGAGGAGAATGGGCCGACTGGTTGGAGATGACAGAAAGGCCACTTGTTACAATCAAGGTATGCAGAATACCACCTCTGAATGCACAACATGTCCAACCTTGAAGAAGATGGGCCACAGCAGCAGAAGACCACACTGGGTGCCACTCCTGTCAGCTGAGAACAGGAAACGGAGGCTACAATTCGCACAGACTCACCAAAATTGGACATTAGAAGATTGGAAAAATATTGCCGGGTCTGATGAGTCTGGATTTCAGGGCAACATTCAGATGGTGGGGTCAGAATTTGGCATAAACAACATGAAAGGATGAATCCATCCTGCCTTGTATCAACGGTTAAGGCTGGTGGTGGTGTCATGGTGTGGTGGATCCATCCTGCCTTGTATCAATGGTTCAGGCTGGTGGTGTCAAGGTGTGGGGGGGATTTTCTTGGCACATTTTGGGCCCCTTAGTACCAATTGAGCATTGTTTAAACCCCACGGCCTATCTGAGTATTGCTGCTGACCATGTCCACCCCTCTATGACTCCAGTGTCCCCATCTTCTGATGGCTCCAACAGGATAATGCTCCATGTCACAAAGCTCAAATCATCTCCAACTGGTTTCTGGACCATGACAATGAGGTCACTGCACTCCAATGGCCTCCACAGTCACCAGATCTCCATCCAATAGAGCACCTTTGGGATGTGGTGGAACGGGAGATTCCCATCATGGATGTGCAGCCGACAAACCTACAGCAAATGCGTGAGGCCATCATGTCAATATGGACCAAAATCTCTGAGGAACATTTCCAACACCTTGTTGAATCTATGCCATGAAGAATGAAGGCAAAAGGGCATCCAACCCGAGACTAGCAAGGTGGACCTAGTAAAGTGTCCGGTGAATGTAAGTGTGCCCATGAACATTTGCTTACAGCCCAATGTGAGGGTAGATCAGGAAGGAAGTGGGCAAGGGGGACAATCAAATTTCCTGTTGTGAGTGCATCCCAAAGCCCTGTACACACGGGCAGAATGTCGGACAGTTTCTGTTACACTGGCTAACATTTGGCCCATGTGTACGGCAGCTTCTGTCAAAGGGGCATGACCACAAAAGGTCTGCCCATCGGCTTCCATTTAGCACTCTCTGCCAATGGCAGAGACGCTTGCTTGTGGTGTACCAGTGGTGGTGGGGGTGCAGGCCCCCTGTCAGAACCCAATAGCACAGCGGGGAGATCGCTGTACTAACATCGCTTGTGTTAGTACAGCGATCTTCCAGTTTTTGTTTTTCGTTCAGCATGCTGGGTTGAACGAAAAAACTGATAGTGTGTATGGGGCAATAGTCAGCCTTAGGTGGGAAGTGGGCTTCTTATCTCCAAATCAATTCCCCCAATGACATTGAGGAGAATAGATGGAATTCTCTCATTCAGCCCGCAAGGCTTCTAAAGCACATTGTGAGAAGCTCACAGTGTGCAGTGAAATCACACTATTTCAGCCCATACAAATGTACAAGCCTGGAGGCCAGAGTCCACCTTCGAGGAGAGAGAGTGAGCCTCTAGGTAGCTGACATCACTGGTATCTCAGTTGGCTCCACCAGAAGACGGTCAGTAAACGGTCAGTCGGTGAATTTGGTTTGGTCGCGGTTGTTTCTTTGCCAGGATTCTGCCTTCCGGACTGTGTGAGGTAAGTCGGTAGGAAGAGTTAGGAAAAGGAGGAAGTGTAGCATGTGGTGTGGACATCCTCATGGTGGCATGGTGGTCCAGGTCCATGTCTGTTAGGTCAACCGTGAAGGGTCGGTGAGAAGTCGATGTCCTCACTGGAGCATACACTACTTCATCTGCGCCCTTCTCATCGCTCTCATCCCTCATCTGTCTGCCGGCTGGGCGATGCACAATGGTGGAATAATGGAGGTCACCATCGTCGTTCTCCTGGAGGAACAAAAACAGGAAATGAGAGGAAGCATTAAGGGTGGCACTGGGTGTCCAATGTCTACCACAAGCAAGGTAGATCTGATAGACAACTAGTCTGAGCTCCCCATTAGGCTCCACCCATTGTTGCTATGCCCCTACATCAACGGTTGCTATAATGCTGGCGGCCGGCATCCTCACAACTACTGAAGCTAAAGTTCTATTGGTGGCTGAGGTGCAGGTAAAGTTGAAAGCACGCCCCCCCAACTCCTGTCCTGTGAGTACGCCGACTGTCACATGGTCCTAATTACCTCCACTTTTGTTACCTATCAACTGGAGTTCATTTTTTTGAGCAAAGATACATTGAACAAGTGTGGGAGGGGCAGAGACACCAACTACTGCAGGAAATCTCCCCATTGTGGGAGGGGCAGAGACACCAACTACTGCAGGAAATCTCCCCATTGTGGGAGGGGCAGAGACACCAACTACTGCAGGAAATCTCCCCAATGTGGGAGGGGCAGAGACACCAACTACTGCAGGAAATCTCCCCATTGTGGGAGGGGCAGAGACACCAACTACTGCAGGAAATCTCCCCATTGTGGGAGGGGCAGAGACACCAACTACTGCAGGAAATCTCCCCATTGTGGGAGGGCTAGAGACACCAACTACTGCATGAAATCTCCCCATTGTGAGAGGGGCAGAGACACCAACTACTGCAGGAAATCTCCCCATTGTGGGAGGGGCAGAGACACCAAGTACTGCAGGCAAATCTCCCCACTGTGGGAGGGGCAGAGACACCAACTACTGCAGGCAAATCTCCCCATTGTGGGAGGGACAGAGACACCAACTACTGCAGGCAAATCTCCCCATTGTGGGAGGGCTAGAGACACCAACTACTGCAGGGAAATGTCCCCATTGTGGGAGGGGCAGAGACACCAACTACTGCGGGCAAATCTCCCCATTGTGGGAGGGGCAGAGACACCAACTACTGCGGGGAAATCTCCCCATTGTGGGAGGGGCAGAGACATAAACTACTGCGGGGAAATGTCCCCATTGTGGGAGGGGCAGAGATACCAACTACTGCAGGAAATGTACCCATTGTGGGAGGGGCAGAGACACAAACAACTGCCTACTGCCCATCCTACGTGTTGCGTCACGAATCACGTGACTTCCTCAAGGCCCATCTCCGCAGTACACCCATCTCTGCTGAAGATATTTATTTGTCACCCGACAAAGAGAATTCAGCCTCCTCACCTCGTCCTGGTGCACATCTCCAGCACAGGATTCCCACCACCAAGAGAAGGATGACAGGCATGAGATGGGTGTACTGCAATTAGGTGTACCAAGATGGCGGCTGATGTCCGTACTGAAAATGACGTCACCGCGCTCCCATCCTACGCGTTGCGTCACAAATCACGTGACTTCCTCAGGGCCCATCTCCGCAGTACACCCATCTCTGCTGAAGATACACATATTTATTGGGACTTTGCGCTTTCTTGGGTTTTTTTTTCACAATCTATTTATTTATTTACACGATATGTTATTTATTCACATTATATTGTTCGCTTACGAATATCGGTCACTATATTTAGGCCACTACATCTAATATTTACGCCTGAGCGATTTTATCGTCAAATTTTGCTCTTTTCGCTCTTTGAGGAATATTTTTGTACCTCATTTTGATGTTGTACTTACCGAGTGACGCAGCATCAGCCGGTATTCCATGTCTTGGCGCTGTTTGGAAGATTGTTCGGTGCCATCTGCAGCTCCGGCACTTGTGGGGTTATTGGCAGCGCGGGAGGCGGAGTTTTCATTTATTGTTTTATAACTTTCATCTTCATCACTAACCTGTGCACATGCCGGTGTGTCTTCCCCCTCCGGGGACGGCGTCTGCGGCTCTGCAGGACAAATGGAAAGCGTCACCAAAAATGGAATCGCCTTTATTTATTCGTCACAAAGAGAACTGGGCCTCCTCACCTCGTCCTGGGGCCCATCTCCTGCACAGGAGTCCCACCACCACCAGAAGGATGACGGCTATCAGAGGGTACAGGTAGTGAAGGGACGGATACCAGACATTGGGAGAGGTCGTTGTATTCATCCTTTCTAGAGAAACAGAGGAAATATCCATCATCATAATCAATGCTTTACCCTCATCATACAGGGAGAGTATCTTCTATGGGGTCTGTACAACGCCGCGGTATATGTCAGAGCTATATACATGTATAATAATAATAGTGTGTGACTGTGGGGGAGGGGACATTACAGCGTAAGCTCCTCTGGTACAGAGACTGATGTGACTGCGGGGGAGGGGACATTAGAGCGTAAGCTCCATTGGTACAGAAACTGATGTGACTGTGGGGGAGGGGACATTAGAGTGTAAGCTCCTCTGGTACAGAGACTGATGTGACTGTGGGGGAGGGGACATTAGAGTGTAAGCTCCTCTGGTACAGAGACTGATGTGACTGTGGGGGAGGGGACATTAGAGCGTAAGCTCCTCTGGTACAGAGACTGATGTGACTGTGGGGGAGGGGGCATTAGAGTGTCAGCTCCTCTGGTACAGAGACTGATGGGACTGTGGGGGAGGGGACATTAGAGCGTAAGCTCCTCTGGTACAGAGACTGATGTGACTGTGGGGGAGGGGGCATTAGAGTGTCAGCTCCTCTGGTACAGAGACTGATGTGACTGTGGGGGAGGGGGCATTAGAGTGTCAGCTCCTCTGGTACAGAGACTGATGTGACTGTGGGGGAGGGGGCATTAGAGTGTCAGCTCCTCTGGTACAGAGACTGATGTGTCTGGCCCGGTGTGACGCTAGTAATGAAGGTTCTAGTCTGTTCTGATGCTCACCTGTGACGGACAGATATGTCCCGGTCCCATTATATAGACTGAGGTTCTTGTTTCGCACTCGGCAGTCGTAAAGTCCGGAGTCATTATAGGTAACAGAGGAGATGGTGAGAAAGTTCGATGTGACAGTCACCCGGGAGGAGTTGTTCAGAGGATTCCCAGATCCATTTATATACCAGAATTGAGAATGAATATCTTCCTCTCCCGTATTGCTGACACCACAGGACATAATGGCCGTCTCCCCTACACTCAGGGTAAGATGAGGGGGGTCCTGCGTCACCTTCGCTGCGCCGACACCTGGGGGATGACAAAGCTCATACACTGAACCAAACACTTTCTTATTTACAGCTTCTTTCAGCATTTGGGATTTTGGGTGACACCATTCTTTGTATATGTGCCATACTTGTGACTGCATTAGACCTGACCCTGACCACTCACCCTGACTGCAAACTCTCACACTTGACTGCCCAGGAATACAGAGGCACAGGTCAACCTTTTGTGGACGCAGCCTGATTTGTGACTTGCTTTGTAAACCTCCCCCGTTGTCTTCTTACACTTCCCTCATAATACTAGAAATACATCCTTTGTACTGCACTGATCTGAAGGAGAATTGCATTGGATTAAACTTCTGCGTCTTACTGAAGAGTTAAGCTGCCTGTGGATGGTAACAGGTCAGCAGGTGACAATACTGTCCAGACAAACTAAGATCCAAGGAGGTATGTTAATGCATAAACAGAACAGCGACTATGGTGGTACATTACCTTAAGGCCTCATGTACACCTGGAAGCTGCAAAAAAAAAATTTTTTTTCTCCTGCAGGAGTTTGGCAGCATCAGAAATTAGGTAAAAGTGTGTCACGGAACCGACCCCAGACTGCACTTCCATTAGAATATCGCTTCCCCGTCCAAACACCGACCACAGACACCACAGCTGGCCATACAAGACTAGAAGACACCAGAGACTGAAAACATACTGCAGGAGACGGTCAGAGACTGAAAACATACTGCAGGAGATGGTCAGAGATTGAAAACATACTGCAGGAGACGGTCAGAGACTGGAAACATACTGCAGGAGATGGTCAGAAACTGAAAACATACTGCAGGAGACGGTCAGAGACTGAAAACATACTGCAGGAGACGGTCAGAGACTGAAAACATACTGCAGGAGACGGTCAGAGACTGAAAACATACTGCAGGAGACAGTCAAAGACTGAAACCATACTGCAGGAGACGGTCCAAGACTGAAACCATACTGCAGGAGACGGTCAGAGACTGAAAACATACTGCAGGAGACGGTCAGAGACTGAAAACATACTGCAGAAGAGGGTCAGAGACTGTAAACATACTGCAGGAGACGGTCAGAGACTGAAAACATACTGCAGGAGACGGTCAGAGACTGAAAACATACTGCAGGAGAGGGTCAGAGACTGCAAACATACTGCAGGAGAGGGTCAGAGACTGCAAACATACTACAGGAGACGGTCAGAAACTGAAAACATACTGCAGGAGAGGGTCAGAGACTGCAAACATACTGCAGGAGACGGTCAGAGACTGAAAACATACTGCAGGAGAGGGTCAGAGACTGCAAACATACTGCAGGAGAGGGTCAGAGACTGAAAACATACTGCAGGAGACGGTCAGAGACTGAAAACATACTGCAGGAGAGGGTCAGAGACTGCAAACATACTGCAGGAGACGGTCAGAGACTGAAAACATACTGCAGGAGAGGGTCAGAGACTGCAAACATACTGCAGGAGAGGGTCAGAGACTACAAACATACTACAGGAGACGGTCAGAAACTGAAAACATACTGCAGGAGAGGGTCAGAGACTGCAAACATACTGCAGGAGACGGTCAGAGATTGAAAACATACTGCAGGAGATGGTCAGAAACTGAAAAAATACTGCAGGAGACGGTCAGAGACTGAAAACATACTGCAGGAGAGGGTCAGAGACTGCAAACATACTACAGGAGAGGGTCAGAAACTGAAACCATACTGCAGGAGACGGTCAGAGACTGAAAACATACTGCAGGAGACGGTCAGAGACTGGAAACATACTGCAGGAGATGGTCAGAGACTGGAAACATACTGCAGGAGATGGTCAGAGACTGGAAACATACTGCAGGAGAGGGTCAGAGACTGAAAACATACTGCAGGAGATGGTCAGAGACTGAAAACATACTGCAGGAGACGGTCAGAGACTGAAAACATACTGCAGGAGACGGTCAGAGACTGGAAACATACTGCAGGAGATGGTCAGAGACTGGAAACATACTGCAGGAGACGGTCAGAGACTGAAAACATACTGCAGGAGAGGGTCAGAGACTGAAAACATACTGCAGGAGATGGTCAGAGACTGAAAACATACTGCAGGAGATGGTCAGAGGTTGCACTGGGCAGGAAGGGGTTACCTGTGTGCTGTGTGTTGGGAGACATGCTGGGCAGAGATACACAGCAGCATGTCCTTGCTGGCAGGAGAGAGATCAGTGTTTTTTACACGCAGGTCTCTCCCCTGTCAGGTTCACCCAACGATCACCGGGTGCTAGCGAGGAATTGCTGGCCGGGACCTGGTGACTGACATCCCTAACCGCCAATGGCGTCGTGGGTAGGACTGCGCATGCATGCCCCCTACCTGGAAACAAAATCACTTATATACAGTATATATATATATATTTGTTTGTGATTTCGCACAGCCCTGCCGCCCTGTAGCAGTTTTTAGCTATAGGGCGGCAGACAACTGGTTAATATATCCTGTGCTGTATATAGGTGACCAGAGAGTGTAGATCAGAGAGACAGACGGACAAATAAGGAATTAAGAAGTAGCTAAACACCATTTAAGAAAAACAGGATTTTTGATTTGATGGGGCACTATTCCTCCCACTGACACCAATGATGGGGCACTATTCCTCCCCCTGACACCAATGATGGGGCACTATTCCTGCCACTGACACCAATGATGGGGCACTATTCCTCCCACTGACACCAATGATGGGGCACTATTCCTCCCACTGATACCAATGATGGGGCACTATTCCTGCCACTGACACCAATGATGGGGCACTATTCCTCCCACTGACACCAATGATGGGGCACTATTCCTCCCCCTGACACCAATGATGGGGCACTATTCCTCCCACTGACACCAATGATGGGGCACTATTCCTCCCACTGACACCAACGATGGGGCACTATTCCTCCCACTGACACCAACGATGGGGCACTATTCCTCCCCCTGACACCAACGATGGGGCACTATTCCTCCCACTGACACCAACGATGGGGCACTATTCCTCCCCCTGACACCAACGATGGGGCACTATTCCTCCCCCTGACACCAACGATGGGGCACTATTCCTCCCACTGACACCAACAATGGGGCACTATTCCTCCCACTGACACCAATGATGGGGCACTATTCCTCCCACTGACACCAACGATGGGGCACTATTCCTCCCACTGACACCAACGATGGGGCACTATTCCTCCCACTGACACCAATGATGGGGCACTATTCCTCCCCCTGACACCAACGATGGGGCACTATTCCTCCCCCTGACACCAACGATGGGGCACTATTCCTCCCCCTGACACCAACGATGGGGCACTATTCCTCCCCCTGACACCAACGATGGGGCACTATTCCTCCCCCTGACACCAACGATGGGGCACTATTCCTCCCCCTGACACCAATGATGGGGCACTATTCCCCCCCCGACACCAATGATGGGGCACTATTCCCCCCCCCCCCCGATACCAATGATGGGGCACTATTCCTCCCCCTGACACCAACGATGGGGCACTATTTCTCCCCCTGACACCAACGATGGGGCACTATTCCTCCCACTGACACCAATGATGGGGCACTATTCCTCCCACTGACACCAATGATGGGGCACTATTCCTCCCATTGACACCAATGATGGGGCACTATTCCACCCAATGACACCAATGATGGGGCACTATTCCTCCCACTGACACCAATGATGGGGCACTATTCCTCCCAATGACACCAATGATGGGGCACTATTCCTCCCACTGATACCAATGATGGGGCACTATTCCTCCCACTGACACCAATGATGGGGCACTATTCCTCCCACTGACACCAATGATGGGGCACTATTCCTCCCACTGACACCAATGATGGGGCACTATTCCTCCCACTGACACCAATGATGGGGCACTATTCCTCCCACTGACACCAATGATGGGACACTATTCCTCCCACTGACACCAATGATGGGGCACTATTCCTCCCACTGACACCAATGATGGGGCACTATTCCTCCCACTGATACCAATGATGGGGCACTATTCCTCCCACTGACACCAATGATGAGGCACTACTTCTCCCACTGACACCAATGATGGGGCACTATTCCTCCCACTGACACCAATGATGGGGCACTATTCCTCCCACTGACACCAACGATGGGACACTATTCCTCCCACTGATACCAATGATGGCGCACTATTCCTCCCACTGACACCAATGATGGGGCACTATTCCTCCCACTGACACCAATGATGGGGCACTATTCCTCCCACTGACACCAATGATGGGGCACTATTCCTCCCACTGACACCAATGATGGGGCACTATTCCTCCCACTGATACCAATGATGGCGCACTATTCCTCCCACTGACACCAATGATGGGGCACTATTCCTCCCACTGACACCAATGATGGGGCACTATTCCTCCCACTGACACCAATGATGGGGCATTATTCCTCCCACTGACACCAATGATGGGGCACTATTCCTCCCACTGACACCAATGATGGGGCACTATTCCTCCCACTAACACCAATGATGGGGCACTATTCCTCCCACTGACACCAATGATGGGGCACTATTCCTCCCACTGACACCAACGATGGGGCACTATTCCTCCCACTGATACCAATGATGGGGCACTATTCCTCCCACTGACACCAATGATGGGGCACTATTCCTCCCACTGACACCAACGATGGGGCACTATTCCTCCCACTGACACCAATGATGGGGCACTATTCCTCCCACTGACACCAACGATGGGGCACTATTCCTCCCACTGATACCAATGATGGGGCACTATTCCTCCCACTGACACCAATGATGGGGCACTATTCCTCCCACTGACGCCAAGAATGGGACACTATTCCTCCCACTGACACCAATGATGGGGCACTATTCCTCCCACTGGTGTCAGGACATTTTCTTCTCCCCCTGGCCACAGTCCGGCCCCCCTATAGTTGGAAGGACAGTACACTGGCCCTGTATATATATAGTATGGGGCCCCCCGGTGTAGACATACTATTCTCAGACAAATAAATAGGAGATATTGTATATTTATATTTATTCTTCCTGATTTTGGGGGAGTTTCGGCTTCTTTTCACATTTTCTCTGTCCCTTTCCCGTGTTGTGAAAATCACGTTGTTTACAGAGTGAAAAAGCTGAAGCTGACAGCGACTCCCCCGCCCCCCACCTCCCTCCACAGCAATGAAGCAGCAACTCCTCCCCTTCCAGAGGAAAAGAGAGGATAGGGATGGACAACACAACACGGGATTGGAGGACTTCCTAAAGGATATTTGGCTTCATTGGTGACAACAAGTACCAAAACACAGACTATGGCAGCGCCCCCCGGGGGGCTGAAAAGTAAGTGGCCAAGGAGCCGCAGGCTGGATGCCGGTTGAAGAGATTACTGATGATATTGATAGTGGCCCCTGAGAAGTCTCCAGCCTGGAAGAGCTGACTTGGGAGCACATGGAGGAGTCTTCAGGATCATCCAGTCAACAAACCCCCTCGCTTTATCTGTGCAGGAAGCACGGGGCCGGGACAAGGGGCGGGCAGGAGGGGCAGCTGCCCTGGGCACTGTGGTTTCATGGGAAGTGGGGGTGCACTACAAGGAAAAAGGGGGGAGGGGATTTGTGTTGGAAGGGGGAATTTGGGGGGCTGCAGGTGGTAAGAATTATTCTAGGAGGGGAAATTTGGGGAGGTGCTAGGAGTGGAGATTTGGGGAATTTGTGTTGGGAGGGGGGATGGGGGAAGAGGATTTGCTCTATAAGGGGGTTTGTGTTAGAAAATAATTTTTGTTGGGGGAGGGGGTTGTGCTAGTAGGGATGATTGGAGGGGTATTTTTTTTTGGGGGGGGGGTATTTGTCCTAGGATGAGGGATTTGGAGTGTGGGGAGAGATTTGTGCTAGGATGGGGGGATTTGCAGTGGGGGAGGGAGGGATTTGCGCTAGGATGGGGGGATTTGGAGTGTGGGGACAGGATTTGCACTAGGATGAGGATTAGGAGTGGGGGGAGGGATTTGTGCTAGGATGGGGGATTTGGAGTGGGGGGAGGGATTTGTGCTAGAATGGGGGGTTTGGAGTGGGGGGAGAGGATTTGCGCTAGGATGGGGGATTTGGAGTGGGGGGAGAGGATTTGCGCTAGGATGGGGGATTTTGAATGGGGGGAGGGATTTGCGCTAGGATGGGGGGATTTGGAGTGTGGGGACAGGATTTGCACTAGGATGAGGATTAGGAGTGGGGGGAGGGATTTGTGCCAGGATGGAGGATTAGGAGTGGGGGGAGAGGATTTGCGCTAGGATGGGGGATTTGGAGTGGGGGGAGGGATTTGTGCTAGGATGGAGGATTTGGAGTGGGGGGAGAGGATTTGCACTAGGATGGGGGATTTTGAATGGGGGGAGGGATTTGTGCTAGGATGGGGGATTTGGAGTGGGGGGAGAGGATTTGCGCTCGGATGGGGGATTTGGAGTGGGGGGAAAGGACTTGTGCTAGGATGGGGGATTTGGAGTGGGGGGATTTTTTTGTATTACCAAAGGAAAACTGGCCCAAAATATTTTTAAAAATCTATATATTTATTTATCTGTATATTTCTTGCTGCTACAACAACCAACCACCAAAGAACAACCCGAAATAATCTCTGCTGCTCCTGCCGATCGCAGCGATACCAAACGTGTATGTTAGTTGTTTGTACCCGGGGGGGGGGGCGCCCAAAAACAATTGTACACAATTTTTGTTTTTTACTTTTATCCTTCCGTTAACGGACACGGATACTAAATTACAAATTACAACTGTTCCAAAAGCCTTATTCCTAAATATTGGTGCCCCCCCAGAGCCCCCCAATATAGACGGCTGGATGGAGAGAGTAGAGGATGTAGAATGGAAGAATGATATCCTGTAGATGAGGACAAGAAGGGAAACATTTAGGAAGGTCTGGGAAGGATGATATTTCAAAAAAATCAAAAAGATTTTGGGAAGCGGTTGGAGTGTGAGAGGGAAAAAAGGGGAAAAAGGGAAAAAAAAGAGAAGATAAACAAGAGTGTGGAAATGATAGGAAAGAGACAAAAAAATGTAAATAGGTTTGGGGAGGATGATATCATTTCATAAAAAAGTGAAGATAAACAAGAGAAATGATAGGAAAGAAAGAGGAAAAGATTAGGAGGGGAAACAGTAAAATAGATTAATAAACGAAGAACAAGTAAAGGGAACAAGAAGACAAAGGGAGGGGGGTGTGTGCGGGGGTGGGGGCGGAAGGGTAAATATGGGGACGGAGATGACAATTAAATATGGATTATTGTACTGTATTATGTTGGTTTAAAATGGATTTGTACAATAAAAAATTAATAAAGATATAATAAAAAAAAAGAATAATAAAAAAAAAAATTGCTGAACAAAAAACCTGACCCTTGACCCTGACTTTGACCCAAACACTAACCCTGACACAGACCTAGCTCAAACCTTCATCTAGGTATTTTTGTTTATTTTTTCATTTTATTTATTATTATTTATTTATTTATTTTTAATTTAATTTTTTAATTTATTAATTACGCATTGTCACAGAGCTGGTCTCCCCCCATCCCCCGGTCCCAATTCCCACAGAACCTCCGTCCCCCTGTGTCCTGTTGAATCCTGAGAATTGTCGGCCCCCTGTGGTCCCATATTGCCTTCCAGGGAACTGTACTGTGTTGCTGTGTCTGGTGCGGATCTGTGGACAAAAGGAACTGTTGTCTGTTCCCCGAAACCTCCCCAATAAACGCCCGCACGTCGGGTTCCGTGCAATCTGTCTCCATGCGCTCCCTCTCTGCGCTCCCTCTCTGCGCTCCCCCTCTGCGCTCCCTCTCTGCGCTCTCCCTCTCTGCGCTCCCTCTCTGCGCTCTCCCTCTGTGCTCCCTCTCTGCGCTCCCTCTCTGCCCTCTCCCTCTCTGCGCTCCCTCTCTGCGTTCCCTCTCTGCGCTCTCCCTCTGCGCTCTCCCTCTGCGCTCTCCCTCTCTGCGCTCTCCCTGTCTGCGCTCTCCCTCTCTGCGCTCCCTCTCTGCACGCTCCCTCTGCGCTCCCTCTCTGCGCTCCCTCTCTGCGCTCTCCCTCTGCGCTCCCTCTCTGCGCTCACTCTCTGCGCTCTCCCTCTGCGCTCCCTCTCTCCGCTCCCTCTGCGCTCCCTCTGCGCTCCCTCTCTGCACTCTCCCTCTCTGCTCCCTCTCTGCGCTCCCTCTCTGCGCTCCCTCTCTGCGCTCTCCCTCTGCGCTCCCTCTCTGCGCTCCCTCTGCGCTCCCTCTGCGCTCCCTCTCTGCACTCTCCCTCTCTGCGCTCTCCCTCTGCGCTCTCCCTCTGCGCTCTCCCTCTCTGCGCTCTCCCTCTCTGCGCTCTCCCTCTCTGCGCTCCCTCTCTGCGCTCTCCCTCTCTGCGCGCTCCCTCTGCGCTCCCTCTCTGCGCTCCCTCTCTGCGCTCTCCCTCTGCGCTCCCTCTCTCCGCTCCCTCTGCGCTCCCTCTGCGCTTCCTCTGCGCTCTCCCTCTCTGCGCTCTCCCTCTCTGCGCTCTCCCTCTCTGCGCTCCCTCTCTGCGCTCTCCCTCTCTGCGCGCTCCCTCTGCGCTCCCTCTCTGCGCTCACTCTCTGCGCTCTCCCTCTGCGCTCCCTCTCTCCGCTCCCTCTGCGCTCCCTCTCTGCACTCTCCCTCTCTGCTCCCTCTCTGCGCTCCCTCTCTGCGCTCCCTCTCTGCGCTCTCCCTCTGCGCTCCCTCTCTGCGCTCCCTCTGCGCTCCCTCTGCGCTCCCTCTCTGCACTCTCCCTCTCTGCGCTCCCTCTCTGCGCTCCCTCTCTGCGCTCTCCCTCTGCGCTCCCTCTCTGCGCTCCCTCTGCGCTCCCTCTGCGCTCCCTCTCTGCGCTCCCTCTCTGCGCTCTCCCTCTCTGCGCTCTCCCTCTGCACTCCCTCTCTGCGCTCTCCCTCTGCGCTCCCTCTCTGCGCTCCCTCTCTGCGTTCTCCCTCTGCGCTCCCTCTCTGCGCTCCCTCTCTGCGCTCTCCCTCTGCGCTCCCTCTCTGCGCTCCCTCTCTGCGTTCTCCCTCTGCGCTCCCTCTCTGCACTCTCCCTCTCTGCTCCCTCTCTGCGCTCCCTCTCTGCGCTCCCTCTCTGCGCTCCCTCTCTGCGCTCCCTCTGCGCTCCCTCTGCGCTCCCTCTCTGCGCTCCCTCTCTGCGCTCTCCCTCTCTGCGCTCTCCCTCTGCGCTCTCCCTCTGCGCTTCCTCTGCGCTCTCCCTCTCTGCGCTCTCCCTCTCTGCGCTCTCCCTCTCTGCGCTCCCTCTCTGCGCTCTCCCTCTCTGCGCGCTCCCTCTGCGCTCCCTCTCTGCGCTCCCTCTCTGCGCTCTCCCTCTGCGCTCCCTCTCTGCGCTCACTCTCTGCGCTCTCCCTCTGCGCTCCCTCTCTCCGCTCCCTCTGCGCTCCCTCTGCGCTCCCTCTCTGCACTCTCCCTCTCTGCTCCCTCTCTGCGCTCCCTCTCTGCGCTCTCCCTCTGCGCTCCCTCTCTGCGCTCCCTCTGCGCTCCCTCTGCGCTCCCTCTGCGCTCCCTCTCTGCACTCTCCCTCTCTGCTCCCTCTCTGCGCTCCCTCTCTGCGCTCCCTCTCTGCGCTCTTCCTCTGCGCTCCCTCTCCGCGCTCTCTGCGCTCCCTCTCTGCGCTCTCCCTCTCTGCGCTCTCCCTCTCTGCGCTCTCCCTCTGCGCTCCCTCTGCGCTCTCCCTCTCTGCGCTCTCCCTCTCTGTGCTCCCTCTCTGCCTGCTCCCTCTCTGCGCTCTCCCTCTCTGCGCGCTCCCTCTGCGCTCCCTCTCTGCGCTCTCCCTCTGCGCTCCCTCTCTGCGCTCCCTCTCTGTGCTCTCCCTCTGCGCTCCCTCTCTGCGCTCCCTCTCTGCGCTCTCCCTCTGCGCTCCCTCTCTGCGCTCTCCCTCTGCGCTCCTTCTCTGCGCTCCCTCTCTGCACTCTCCCTCTCTGTGCTCCCTCTCTGCGCTCCCTCTCTGCGCTCTCCCTCTGCGCTCCCTCTCTGCGCTCTCCCTCTGCGCTCCTTCTCTGCGCTCCCTCTCTGCACTCTCCCTCTCTGTGCTCCCTCTCTGCGCTCCCTCTCTGCGCTCTCCCTCTGCGCTCCCTCTCTGCGCTCTCCCTCTGCGCTCCTTCTCTGCACTCTCCCTCTCTGTGCTCCCTCTCTGCGCTCCCTCTCTGCGCTCTCCCTCTGCGCTCCTTCTCTGCGCTCCCTCTCTGCGCTCTCCCTCTCTGCGCCCTCTCTGCGCTCCCTCTCTGCGCTCTCTCTCTGCGCTCTCCCTCTCTGCGCTCCCTCTCTGCGCTCCCCCTCTCTGCGCTCCCTCTCTGCGCTCCCCCTCTCTGCGCTCTCCCTCTGCGCTCCCTCTCTGCGCTCCATCTCTGCGCTCTCCCTCTGCTCTCTCCCTCTGCGCTCTCCCTCTGCGCTCCCTCTCTGCGCTCCATCTCTGCGCTCTCCCTCTGCTCTCTCCCTCTGCGCTCTCCCTCTGCGCTCCCAGTACGTTACACTCACACTTTACTACTATTTTTTTTCTCAGAAAGGATACAATGTATATCTCTCCTCCTTTCAAGAGAGAGAAAACAAAGGGGGGGGGGGGGCCTTCACCGTGACTGATCACTGCAATAGCAAATCAAAGGCTATCATGGCGATCAGGTGACCCAAAATCGGGAGTTCCGGGTCCCGATTGTTAGAATTGGACCCGAGGCTCTCAGTGACACCCCAGTTTTGGTGCTCATAGACAAGTACACAAATTAGGGGCCCCGCAGGGAAGAGCCCAGTACTGGGAGGCCCCTGATTTGCGTCCGGTCGGCATCGAGGGGTTAATACATTTGTATCATTTTTTTTTTATAATAATTGCATGGAGTGCGAACGATTGTTCAATATCCTCCACATTTCCTGACAACGGCATCACCTCTTCCTGCACGTGTTATGGTGGTCAGAAAACTGACACCTAGGCTGAGATGTGAGAAAAAACCTGAAGAACTGCTGAGAACGGAGCAAAATGACCGCTAACAGCTGAAGTGAAACTAAACCCATCAATTGGGGGAGGGGGCTGCTATGGGGCCTCGTGATCCACCTGACAGAAAAAGGTCAAGAATCCTGCTCCAATGACAACCTCCTTTCAGCTCTGCTACACTACATTGCCCCAAGTATTGGCCCCGCCCTCCCAACCATGTGATTCAGGTGCTCCAATCCCCTCCATATCATGTGATTCAGGTGTTCCAATCCCCTCCCAATCATGTGATTCCTGTGTTCCAATCCCCTCCATATCATGTGATTCCTGTGTTCCAATCCCCTCCATATCATGTGATTCAGGTGTTTCAATCCCCTCCATATCATGTGATTCAGGTGTTCCAATCCCCTTCAATCATATGATTCAGGTGTTCCAATCCCCTCCATATCATGTGATTCAGGTGTTCCAATCCCTCAATCATGTGATTCCGGTGTTCCAATCCCCTCCATATCATGTGATTCAAGTTTTCCAATCCCCTCCATATCATGTGATTCAGGTGTTCCAATCCCCTCCATATCATGTGATTCCTGTGTTCTAATCCCCTCCATATCATGTGATTCAGGTGTTCCAATCCCCTCCCAATCATGTGATTCAGGTGCTCCAATTCCCTCCATATCATGTTATTTAGATGTTCCAATCCCCTCCATATATTGTGATTCAGGTGTTCCAATACCCTCCCAATCATGTGATTCAAGTGCTCCAATTCCCTCCATATCATGTGATTCAGGTGTTCCAATCCCTCAATCATGTGATTCCGGTGTTCCAATCCCCTCCATATCATGTGATTCAAGTTTTCCAATCCCCTCCATATCATGTGATTCAGGTGTTCCAATCCCCCCCATATCATGTGATTCCTGTGTTCTAATCCCCTCCATATCATGTGATTCAGGTGCTCCAATCCCCTCCATGGACACAGGTGTATACAATCAAGCCCCTAGACATGCAGACGGCTTCTACAAACATTGGTGAAAGAATGGGTCGCTCTCAGGAGCTCAGTGACTCCAAGCGTGGTCCCGTGATAGGTGGCCACCTGGGCAATAAGTCCATCCGTGACATTTCCTGGCTACTAAATATTCCACGCTCAACTGTTAGTGGGATTATAACAAAGTGGAAGCCACTGGGAACAACAGCCACTCAGCCACCAAGTGGTAGGCCACGTCACATGACAGGGCGGGGTCAGCGCATGCTGAAGCGCACAGTGCGCAGAAGTCACCAACTGTCTGCAGAGTCAATAGCTAAAGACCTCCAAACTTGGTGTGACCTTCAGATGAGCCCAACAACAGTGTGTAGAGAGCTTCATGGAATGGGTTTCCATGGCTGAGCAGCTGCATCCAAGCCTTCCATCACCAAGTGCAATGCAAAGCGTCAGATGCCGTGGTGTAAAGCACGCTGCCACTGGACTCTAGAGCAGTGGAGATGTGTTCTCTGGAGTGACCAATCACGCATCTCTGTCTGGCAATCCGATGGACATGTCTGGTTTTGGCGGTTGCTGGGAGAACGAAACTTGCCTGACTGCATTGTGCCAAGTGTAATGTTTGGTGGAGGGGGGATTATGGTGTGGAGTTGTTTTTCAGGGGTTGGGTTGGCCCCCTAGTTCCAGTGAAGGGAACTCTTAAGGCGACATTTTGGACAATTTCATGCTCCCAACTTTGTGGGAGGAGTTTGGGGATGGCCCCTTCCTGTTCCAACATGACTGCCCACCAGTGCACAAAGCAAGGTCCATAAAGACATGGAGGAGCCAGTTTGGGGTGGAGGAACTTGACTGTCCTGCACAGAGTCCTGACCTCAACCCCATAGAACACCTTTGGGATGAATTAGAGCGGAGACTGCGAGCCAGGCCCCCTCCCCCGACATCAGTGCCTGACCTGACAAATGTGCTTCTGGAAGAATGGTCCAACCTTCCCATAGACACCCTCCTAAACCTTGTGGGGGGCCTTCCCAGAAGAGTTGGAGCTGTTATAGCTGCAAAGGGCGGGGCCAACTCAATATTGAACCCTACAGACTAAGACTGGGGGGCCATTAAAGGTCATGTGTGTGGAAAGGGCGGGGCCAACTCAATATTGAACCCTACGGACCGAGACTGGGGGGCCATTAAAGGTCATGTGTGTGGAAAGGGCGGGGCCAACTCAATACTGAACCCTACGGACTAAGACTGGGGGGCCATTAAAGGTCATGTGTATGGGAAGGGCGGGGCCAACTCAATATTGAATTCTACGGACTAAGACTGGGGGGCCATTAAAGGTCATGTGTGGCAAAAGGGCGGGGCCAACTCAATATTGACCCCTATGGACTAAGACTGGGGGGCCATTAAAGGTCATGTGTGTGGAAAGGGCGGGGCCCAATACGTGGGGCCATATAGTGTACATGGACAATTGTCTCCTAGCATCTGGAATGTACAGTAGTTGTGTCTGTACGGCATATTTCCGTGTGTGGGTGGAGAGTGGACACTTTGGAGCCCGGTGTGACAACAGGAGTGGTCAGAGCCAACATGAAGTCACAACACACCGGTTGAAAGCCACTAATCAGGAGCATATATGTGGCCAGGGGGTGCCCTGCCTACCACTGCACCAAGGGTGGCTGCCCCTCCTGCCCACCCCTAGCCTAAAGGTGTGCTTTGGTCCTCAGCACGATTTTAGACTAGTCCAGTGGTCTCCAAAAGGTGGCATGTGGGCTGGATGCAGCCCTTTACTTGACTTTAACCGGCCCTTTTTCTCCTTCTGATAAGAGGCACTATTCCTCCCACTGACACCAACGATGGGGCACTATTCCTCCCACTGACACCAATGATGGGGCACTATTCCTCCCACTGACACCAATGATGGGGCACTATTCCTCCCACTGACACCAATGATGGGGCATTATTCCTTCCACTGACACCAATGATGGGGCACTATTCCTCCCACTGACACCAATGATGAGGCACTATTCCTCCCACTGACACCAATGATGGGGCACTATTCCTCCCACTGACACCAATGATGGGGCACTATTCCTCCCACTGACACCAATGATGAAAAACTATTCCTCCCACTGACACCAATGATGGGGCACTATTCCTCCCACTGACACCAATGATGGGGCACTATTCCTCCCACTGACACCAATGATGGGGCACTATTCCTCCCACTGACACCAATGATGGGGCACTATTCCTCCCACTGACACCAATGATGGGGCACTATTCCTCCCACTGACACCAATGATGAAAAACTATTCCTCCCACTGACACCAATGACGGGGCACTATTCCTCCCACTGACACCAATGATGGGACACTATTCCTCCCACTGACACCAATGATGGGGCACTATTCCTCCCACTGACACCAATGATGGGGCACTATTCCTCCCACTGACACCAATGATGGGACACTATTCCTCCCACTGACACCAATGATGGGGCACTATTCCTCCCACTGACACCAATGATGGGGCACTATTCCTCCCACTGACACCAATGATGGGGCACTATGCCTCCCACTGACACCAATGATGGGACACTATTCCTCCCACTGACACCAATGACGGGGCACTATTCCTCCCACCAACACCAATGATGGGGCACTATTCCTCCCACTGACACCAATGATGGGGCACTATTCCTCCCACTGACACCAATGATGGGGCACTATTCCTCCCACTGACACCAATGACGGGGCTTTATGCCTCCCACTGACACCAATGACGGGACACTATTCCTCCCACTGACACCAATGATGGGGCACTATTCCTCCCACTGACACCAATGACGGGGCACTATTCCTCCCACTGACACCAATGATGGGGTACTATTCCTCCCACTGACACCAATAATGGGGCACTATTCCTCCCACTGACACCAATGATGGGACACTATTCCTCCCACTGACTCCAATGATGGGGCACTATTCCTCCCACTGACACCAATGATGAAAAACTATTCCTCCCACTGACACCAATGATGGGGCACTATTCCTCCCACTGACACCAATGATGGGACACTATTCCTCCCACTGACACCAATGATGGGGCACTATTCCTCCCACTGACACCAATGATGGGGCACTATTCCTCCCACTGACACCAATGATGGGACACTATTCCTCCCACTGACACCAATGATGGGGCACTATTCCTCCCACTGACACCAATGATGGGGCACTATTCCTCCCACTGACACCAATGATGGGGCACTATGCCTCCCACTGATACCAATGATGGGACACTATTCCTCCCACTGACACCAACGATGGGGCACTATTCCTCCCACTGACACCAACGATGGGGCACTATTCCTCCCACTGACACCAATGACGGGACACTATTCCTCCCACTGACACCAATGATGGGGCACTATTCCTCCCACTGACACCAATGACGGGGCACTATTCCTCCCACTGACACCAATGATGGGGCACTATTCCTCCCACTGACACCAATGATGGGGCACTATTCCTCCCACTGACACCAATGATGGGGCACTATTCCTCCCACTGACACCAATGATGGGACACTATTCCTCCCACTGACACCAATGATGGGGCACTATTCCTCCCACTGACACCAATGATGGGGCACTATTCCTCCCACTGACACCAATGATGGGGCACTATGCTTCCCACTGATACCAATGATGGGACACTATTCCTCCCACTGACACCAACGATGGGGCACTATTCCTCCCACTGACACCAACGATGGGGCACTATTCCTCCCACTGACACCAATGACGGGACACTATTCCTCCCACTGACACCAATGATGGGGCACTATTCCTCCCACTGACACCAATGACGGGGCACTATTCCTCCCACTGACACCAATGATGGGGCACTATTCCTCCCACTGACACCAATGATGGGGCACTATTCCTCCCACTGACACCAATGATGGGGCACTATTCCTCCCACTGACACCAATGATGGGGCACTATTCCTCCCACCAACACTCGGGTATTTTCTACTCAGACTTTTTACAGTCCGGCTGGAAACTTTTTTTTTCTACTTCAAGTAAAGTGGAAGTGAGTCTGTGGCGGGTCCCGGGAGCATTTACCGCCATAACGTGTGAATGTCCCACTCATTGTGAGAGATCGACTTCCCATCTACTGACCACCAACAGCTTCATACTTCCACCCATCGTTCCTGTCCCTGCCAGCTCCTTCCTGGCTCCTGGGGTGTCCAAGGATGATGGAACCCCCCACACGGGCCAAGCTGGCCATACATTCCCTTTACTAATGTCTACTGAGGACAAATCGATGATCGGTGTCACCCAGAGCAACGAGACAAATGGGACTGATTACAACCAGCTGAGGACACAGGACATGCTACACGCCTCCAACAGACACACTCAAGGTACACGGGATGTATGTAGTATGTCCAATCCTCCTCCCCCTCTGCCACTCCCCTCATCAGATTGCTAACAGTTCTCAGCTCTGAAAATGAAGCCTGAAATCAGATGGAGAGATTCAAAGTAACATTGTTTACAAACATCGATCAGACGGGAGATAGAGATACAAAGTAACATTGTTTATAAACATCCATCAGACGGGAGATGGAGAGATTCAAAGTAACATTGTTTATAAACATTGATCAGATGGGAGATGGAGAGATACAAAGTAACATTGTTTATAAACATCGATCAGACAGGAGATAGAGAGATACAAAGTAACATTGTTTATAAACATCCATCAGATGGGAGATAGAGATACAAAGTAACATTGTTTATAAACATTGATCAGATGGGAGATAGAGATACAAAGTAACATTGTTTATAAACATTGATCAGATGGGAGATAGAGATACAAAGTAACATCGTTTATAAACATCGATCAGACGGGAGATGGAGAGATACAAAGTAACATTGTTTATAAACATCGATCAGACGGGAGATAGAGAGATACAAAGTAACATTGTTTATAAACATCGATCAGACGGGAGATAGAGAGATGCAAAGTAACATTGTTTATAAACATCGATCAGACGGGAGATGGAGAGATACAAAGTAACATTGTTTATAAACATCGATCAGACGGGAGATAGAGATACAAAGTAACATTGTTTATAAACATCGATCAGACGGGAGATAGAGATACAAAGTAACATTGTTTATAAACATCGATCAGATGGGAGATGGAGAGATACAAAGTAACATTGTTTATAAACATTGAGCAGACGGGGGATGGAGAGACACAAAGTAACATTGTTTATAAACATCGATCAGACGGCAGATGGAGAGATACAAAGTAACATTGTTTATAAACATTGATCAGACGGGAGATAGAGAGATACAAAGTAACATTGTTTATAAACATCGATCAGACGGGAGATAGAGAGATACAAAGTAACATTGTTTATAAACATCGATCAGACGGGAGATGGAGAGATTCAAAGTAACATTGTTTATAAACATCGATCAGATGGGAGATGGAGAGATACAAGGTAACATTGTTTATAAACATCGATCGGACAGGAGATAGAGAGATACAAAGTAACATTGTTTATAAACATCGATCAGACGGGAGATAGAGAGATGCAAAGTAACATTGTTTATAAACATCGATCAGACGGGAGATGGAGAGATACAAAGTAACATTGTTTATAAACATCGATCAGACGGGAGATGGAGAGATACAAAGTAACATTGTTTATAAACATCGATCAGACGGGAGATGGAGAGATACAAAGTAACATTGTTTATAAACATCGATCAGACGGGAGATAGAGAGATGCAAAGTAACATTGTTTATAAACATCGATCAGACGGGAGATGGAGAGATACAAAGTAACATTGTTTATAAACATCGATCAGACGGGAGATAGAGATACAAAGTAACATTGTTTATAAACATCGATCAGATGGGAGATGGAGAGATACAAAGTAACGTTGTTTATAAACATTGATCAGACGGGAGATGGAGAGATACAAAGTAACATTGTTTATAAACATCGATCAGACGGGAGATAGAGAGATACAAAGTAACATTGTTTATAAACATCGATCAGACGGGAGATAGAGAGATACAAAGTAACATTGTTTATAAACATCCATCAGACGGGCGATAGAGAGACACAAAGTAACATTGTTTATAAACATTGAGCAGACGGGGGATGGAGAGACACAAAGTAACATTGTTTATAAACATCGATCAGACGGCAGATGGAGAGATACAAAGTAACATTGTTTATAAACATCGATCAGACGGGAGATAGAGATACAAAGTAACATTGTTTATAAACATCGATCAGACGGGAGATAGAGAGACACAAAGTAACATTGTTTATAAACATCGATCAGACGGGAGATGGAGAGATACAAAGTAACATTGTTTATAAACATCGATCAGACGGGAGATAGAGAGATACAAAGTAACATTGTTTATAAACATCGATCAGACGGGAGATGGAGAGATACAAAGTAACATTGTTTATAAACATCGATCAGACGGGAGATAGAGAGATACAAAGTAACATTGTTTATAAACATCGATCAGACGAGAGATGGAGAGATACAAAGTAACATTGTTTATAAACATCGATCAGACGGGAGATAGAGAGATACAAAGTAACATTGTTTATAAACATCGATCAGACGGGAGATAGAGAGATACAAAGTAACATTGTTTATAAACATCGATCAGACGGGAGATGGAGAGATACAAAGTAACATTGTTTATAAACATCGATCAGACGGGAGATAGAGAGATACAAAGTAACATTGTTTATAAACATCGATCAGACGAGAGATGGAGAGATACAAAGTAACATTGTTTATAAACATCGATCAGATGGGAGATAGAGAGATACAAAGTAACATTGTTTATAAACATCGATCAGACGGGAGATGGAGAGATACAAAGTAACATTGTTTATAAACATCGATCAGACGGGAGATAGAGATACAAAGTAACATTGTTTATAAACATCGATCAGACGGGAGATAGAGAGATACAAAGTAACATTGTTTATAAACATCGATCAGACGAGAGATGGAGAGATACAAAGTAACATTGTTTATAAACATCGATCAGACGGGAGATAGAGAGATACAAAGTAACATTGTTTATAAACATCGATCAGACGGGAGATGGAGAGATACAAAGTAACATTGTTTATAAACATCGATCAGACGGGAGATGGAGAGATACAAAGTAACATTGTTTATAAACATCGATCAGACGGGAGATAGAGAGATACAAAGTAACATTGTTTATAAACATCGATCAGACGGGAGATGGAGAGATACAAAGTAACATTGTTTATAAACATCGATCAGACGGGAGATAGAGAGATACAAAGTAACATTGTTTATAAACATCGATCAGATGAGAGATGGAGAGATACAAAGTAACATTGTTTATAAACATCGATCAGACGGGAGATAGAGAGATACAAAGTAACATTGTTTATAAACATCGATCAGACGGGAGATAGAGAGATACAAAGTAACATTGTTTATAAACATCGATCAGACGGGAGATGGAGAGATACAAAGTAACATTGTTTATAAACATCGATCAGACGGGAGATAGAGAGATACAAAGTAACATTGTTTATAAACATCGATCAGACGAGAGATGGAGAGATACAAAGTAACATTGTTTATAAACATCGATCAGATGGGAGATAGAGAGATACAAAGTAACATTGTTTATAAACATCGATCAGACGGGAGATGGAGAGATACAAAGTAACATTGTTTATAAACATCGATCAGACGGGAGATAGAGATACAAAGTAACATTGTTTATAAACATCGATCAGACGGGAGATAGAGAGATACAAAGTAACATTGTTTATAAACATCGATCAGATGAGAGATGGAGAGATACAAAGTAACATTGTTTATAAACATCGATCAGAAGGGAGATAGAGAGATACAAAGTAACATTGTTTATAAACATCGATCAGACGGGAGATGGAGAGATACAAAGTAACATTGTTTATAAACATCGATCAGACGGGAGATGGAGAGATACAAAGTAACATTGTTTATAAACATAGGCTTAAGCTAGCCATACATGCCTCAAAATGTGGCCAGTTCAGAAGGGACCGGGCAAATTTCAAGTGAGTGGACGGCGAAATCGAGGGTGTGGACGGCAAAATCGAGGGTGTGGACAGGGAAATCGAGGGCGTGGACAGGGAAATCGAGGGCGTGGACAGGGAAATCGAGGGCGTGGACAGGGAAATCGAGGGCGTGGACAGGGAAATCGAGGGCGTGGACAGGGAAATCGAGGGCGTGGACAGGGAAATCGAGGGTGTGGACAGGGAAATCGAGGGCGTGGACAGGGAAATCGAGGGTGTGGACAGGGAAATCGAGGGCGTGGACAGGGAAATCGAGGGCGTGGACAGGGAAATCGAGGGTGTGGACAGGGAAATCGAGGGTGTGGACGGCAAAATCAAGGGTGTGGACGGGGAAATCGAGGGTGTGGATGGAGAAATCGAGGATGTGGACGGGCAAGTCGAGGGTGTGGACGGGTAAGTCGAGGGTGTGGACGGGGAAATTGAGCGCTTTTCATTGATGGGGGGGGGGCAGAAATTTTCATAAAATAAAAGCACCTGAAAAGCTGAATAAAACTGCTTCCCTGTGTACCGGGTGTATTTGCTGCGAGGCAAAAAAGGCCTTTGCCTAGGGCGGCACTTTCAGGGGGGGGGTGGCAGTGGTGCAGTGGCGCCACCCCCACCCCTTTCCCACGAAAATGACAGCACAAAACCAAAATACACCCCTGCCTGTGTATGTGAATGTGAATGTGTTCACACGGAGGCGTGGCACTAGCGGTGCGGTGTAAAAACTCCCGCGTCTTTTGGGGCGTGTTTGGGGAGTTACAAAAAATGCCCCCAAAATGCCTCTTCCTATTGAATTTATTTTTAATTGGACGTGTTTTATAGCAAAAAGTAAAAAATATTGTTTTTGTTTTCAAAATTGTCATTTTTTTTTGTTTATGGCGCAAAAAATAAAAAGCGCAGAGGCGATTAAATACCACCGAAATAAATCTCTATTTGTGGGAAAAAAAGGACGTAAATTTAATTTGGGTGCCGCGTTGCACGACCGCGCAATTGTCAGTTAAAGTAAGAGTCTTTTCACACAGGCATTATGTTTTTTTTTTCTTCAGTTCAGTCATGTTTTTTTCAAAGAAAATACGGATGAGTTTATATCCGTTTTTTCATCCATTTACATCCGCTTACATTCATTTAGATCCGTTTTTTATCCATTTATGTCCATTTTTATCCATCTTCATCTGTTTAGATCTGTTTTTCACTAAAAAAAACGGAACGGATGAAAGACGGATGTCAACGGATGTAAATGGACCAAAAAAATGGATGTAAATGGATGAAAAACAGATCTAAACAGATGAAAATGGATGAAAACGGACATAAACAGATGAAAATTGGATCTAAACAGATGAAAAATGGATCTAAACGGAAGAAGATGGATGAAAACGGACATAAACAGATGAAAAATAGATCTAAACAGATGAAAAACGAATCTAAACGGATGAAAAATGGATCTAAACAGATGAACATGGATGAAAACGGACATAAACAGATGAAAAACAAATCTAAACGGATATAAAACGCATGTAAACCAATGTACTGTAAATGGATGAAAAACAGATGAAAAAAACGGATGAAAACTCATCTCATGTTTTTGTTGTGTTTTCTTCTGTTCAAAAAAACGGATGTTAATGAATGCGGACATTAATGGATGTAAAAAGAAGTGCATCCGTTTACATCCGCTTACATCCATTTTTGGTCCGTTTATAACCATTGACATCCGCTTTTTATTCGTTCCATTTTTTTGAACGGAAGAAAACACTAAAAAAAGGGAAAGGACGAAAAATGGATGTCAACGGATGTAAAGCAGACCTAAATGGATGAAAAATGGATGGAAATGGACATAAACGAATGTAAAATGGATCTAAACGGATGTAAACTCGTCTCATTTTTTTGTGTGTTTTCTTCCATTCAAAAAAAACAGATTTTAATAAATGCGGACATTAACGGATGTAAACAGAAGTTCATCTGTTTACATCCGTTTTAGGTCCGTTTACATCTGTTTTTTGTCCTTTCTGTTTTTATAGTGTTTTCTTCTGTTCAAAAAAATGGATGTCAACGGATGTAAACTGATCTAAATGGATGAAAAATAGATCTAAACGGATGAAAACGGACATAAACAGATGACAAATGGATGTAAACCAATGTAAATGGATGAAACACAGATGAAAAAAACGAATGAAAAAACGGATGTAAACTCATCTCATGTTTTTTTTTTTCTGTGTTTTCTTCCGTTCAAAAAACATGGACATAAACGGATGTTAACAAATGCGAACATTAACGGATGTAAAAAGATGTTCATCCGTTTACATCCGTTTTTGGTCCGTTTACATCCATTGTTCATCCGTTACGTTTTTTTGAATGGCAGAAAAACACAAAAAAACCCAGAACGAAAGAAAAACAGATGCCAACGGTCCAAATACGGCTGTAAGTGGATGAAAAACATTATAAAAACAAATGAAAAAAAACTATGTAAACTCATCTCATGTTTTTTTGTTTTCTTCCATTTAAAAAAAAACAGATGTTAACGAATGAGGACATTAACGGATGTAAAAAGAAAACACACAAAAAACATGAGATGAGTTTACATCGTTTTTTTTCGTTTGTTTTTATTATTTGTTTTTCATCCATTTTCATCCGTTTAGATCCGTTTTTCATCCATTTACATCCGCTTACATCCTTTTCTGGTCCGTTGACATCCGTTGACATCCGTTATTTGTCTGTTCCGTTTTTTTGAACGGAAGAAAACACAAAAAAAACCCAAAAAGGCCTAAAAATGGATGTCAACAGATGTAAACAGACCAAAAATGGATGTAAACGGATGTAAATAGATGAAAATTGGATCTAACGGAGGAAAAACAGATCTAAATGGATGAAAACAGACATAAACGGATGAAAAACGGATGTAAACCAATGTAAATGGATGAAAAACAGATGAAAAAAAAAATGGATTAAAAACGGATGTAAACTCATCTCATGTTTCTTTTAGTGTTCTCTTCCATTCAAAAAACTGGATGTGAATGAATGCGGACATTAACGGATGTAAAAATATGTTCATCCATTTATATCTGTTTTTGGTCCGTTTACATCCGTTGACATCCATTTTTCATCTGTTCTGTTTTTTTGAATGGAAGAAAATACTAACAAAAATGGAACGCACGAAAAATGGATGTCAACGGTTGTAAACGGACCAAATACAGATGTAAATGGATCTGAATGGATGAAAAACGGATCTAAACGGATGAAAACAGACAGAAATTCATTAAAATCTGTTTTTTTTGAATGAAAGAAAACAGAAAAAAAACATGAGATGAGTTTACATCTATTTTTTCATCCATTTTTTTCATCTGTTTTTCATCCATTTACAATGGTTTACATCTGTTTTTAAATGGATGAAAAACGGATCTAAATGTATGAAAATGGATGAAAACGGACATAAAGAGATGAAAAATGGACCTAAACAGATGTAAACCAATGTAAATGGATGAAAAACAGATGAAAAAAGGATGTAAAAAGATGTTCATCCGTTTACATCCGTTTTTGGTCCGTTTACATCCATTGACATCTGTTTATTGTCCGTTCTGTTTTTTTGAACGGAAGAAAACACAAAGAAAAGGAATGAATGAAAAACTGATCTAAACAGATGAAAATGTAAAAAAAATGTAATCCGTAAATGGACCAAATACAGATGTAAATGGATGAAAAACGGATCTAAACGGATGAAAATGGATGAAAACGGACATGAAAAAAAAATGAAAGTAAACTCATCTCATGTTTTTTTTTGTGTTTTCTTCTGTTCAAATTAACAAATGCGGACATTAATGGATGTAAAAAAATGTTCATCCGTAAATGGATGAAAAATGGATCTAAATTATCATTATTACATGGAGTTTCTATAGCGCCAAAGGGTTTGCTCAGCGCTGTACAATAGGGGGGGGGGGGGACAAGACATGAGACAGTACAGCAACTACAAACAGCACACGAGGGGTTAGAGGGCCCTGATCCTGGGAGCTTACAATCTAGGAGGGAGGGGGTAGTGGTACAGGAGGAAGTGGCTGTGGGGGATGGAGTGGTAGGAGGAGTGGAGGAGATCGGCTGTTAGGTGAGGGTGGGGTAGGCTTCCCTGAAGAGATGGGTTTTCAGGGTGCGCCTAAAGGTGAGGAGGGTGGGTGACAGTCTGATGGATTGGGGTAGTGAGTTCCAGAGGATGGGGGAAGTCCTGGAGAAGTTCTGAAGTCGGGGGAGGGAGGAGGAGACCAGGGAGCTAGAAAGTAGGAGGTCCTGTGAGGAGCGAAGATTACGGGTTGGGTGGTATTTGGGTATCAGGTCGGTGAGGTAGTTTGGGGCGGAGTTATGAATGGCTTTGTATGTCAATGTTAATAGTTTGAATTTAATGCGTTGGGCAGTCGGGAGCCAGTGGAGGGATTGGCAGAGGGGGGTGGAGCCAGTGGAGGGAATGACAGAGGGGGGTGGAGCCAGTGGAGGGAATGACAGAGGGGGGTGGAGGGAATGACAGAGGGGGGTGGAGGACACTGAGTGGAGGCCAGTGGAGGGATTGGCAGAAGGGGGTGGAGGACACTGAGTGGAGGCCAGTGGAGGGATTGGCAGAGGGGGGTGGAGGACACTGAGTGGAGGCCAGTGGAGGGAATGACAGAGAGGGGTGGAGGACACTGAGTGGAGGCCAGTAGAGGGATTGGCAGAGAGGGGTGGAGGACACTGAGTGGAGGCCAGTGGAGGGATTGGCAGAGGGGGGTGGAGGACACTGAGTGGAGGCCAGTGGAGGGATTGGCAGAGAGGGGTGGAGGACACTGAGTGGAGGCCAGTAGAGGGATTGGCAGAGAGGGGTGGAGGGCACTGAGTGGAGGCCAGTGGAGGGAATGACAGAGAGGGGTGGAGGGCACTGAGTGTAGGCCAGTGGAGGGATTGGCAGAGAGGGATGGAGCACACTGAGTGGAGGCCAGTGGAGGGATTGGCAGAGGGGGGTGGAGGACACTGAGTGGAGGCCAGTGGAGGGATTGGCAGAGGGGGGTGGAGGACACTGAGTGGAGGCCAGTGGAGGGATTGGCAGAGGGGGGTGGAGGACACTGAATGGAGGCCAGTGGAGGGATTGGCAGAGGGGGGTGGCAGAAGCAGAGCGGTTGATAAGGTGGATGAGTTCAGGATGGACTGAAGCGGGGAGAGCCTGCACTGGGGTAGGCCGGTGAGGAGGGAGTTGCAGTAGTCCAGGTGTGAGATAATCAGGGAGTGTACGAGTAGTTTAGTGGTGTCTGGGGTGAGGAAGGAGCGTATCTTGGCGATGTTCCGGAGGTGGAGCCTGTATGAGTTGGTATGTGATTTGACATGAGGTTGGAAGGAAAGGTTTGAGTTCAGAGTGACACCTAGTACTTTGGCTTGCTGGGAGGGATTGATGGTGGTGTTGGTGGTGATGGAGAGGATGGGGGGGGGGGGGAAATGAGGAGCTCGGTTTTGGAGAGGTTCAGTTTGAGGAAATGGAGCGACATCCAGTCTGATATGTCGCTCAGTAGGTGGGTGATATGGGCGGAGACTGAGGGGGTGAGGTGGGGGGTGGAGAGGTAGATTTGAGTGTCATCAGCGTAGAGGTGGTAGTTGAAGCCGTGGGAGTGTATGAGTTTGCCGAGGGAGGAGGTGTAGATGGAGAAGAGAAGGGGTCCAAGGACAGAGCCCTGGGGGACCCCAACAGAGAGGGGGAGGGAAGGGGAGGTGGCACCGTTGTAGGAAACGCTGAAGGAGCGTTGGGATAGATAGGACGAGAACCAAGAGAGAGCGGTGTCTCTGACGCCAAGGGAGAGTAGTTTATTAA
Source organism: Staurois parvus (assembly GCF_062004578.1). Classification (NCBI taxonomy): domain Eukaryota; kingdom Metazoa; phylum Chordata; class Amphibia; order Anura; family Ranidae; genus Staurois; species Staurois parvus. The sequence continues at coordinate 161,811 of NW_028319917.1, forward strand.
GGAGGAGGGGGTGGTGGACTGTGTCAAAGGCCGCGGAGAGGTCCAGGAGGAGGAGGACAGAGTAGTCGCCTTTGGCTTTGGCGGTTAGCAGGTCGTTAGTGATTTTGAGGAGGGCGGTTTCGGTGGAGTGTAGGGGGCGGAAGCCAGACTGTAGGGGGTCCAGGAGGTTGTTGTCAGTGAGGTGGGCGCTTAGGCGGTCGTAGACTATGCGTTTAAGGAGCTTGGAAGTGAGTGGCAGCAGGGAAATTGGTCTGAGGTTGTTTGGGTCTGTGGGGTCCAGGGAGGGCTTTTTAAGTATGGGGGTGATGAGCGCATGCTTTAGGGGGGAGGGGAATACGCCAGTAGAGAGGGAGAGATTGAAGATGTGAGTGAGGGAGCGGATGAGGGAGGAGGGGGGTGACTGGAGGAGGTGAGCGGGGATAGAGTCCAGGGGGCACGTAGTGAGGCGGGCTTCTGAGAAGACTCTGGTGACTTCCTCAGTGGTAGTAGGGCTGAAGGAGTGCAGTGCTGGGGGAGTTACGGTAAGCGGGGCCTTGGGTGTGGTGGGGGGCAGTGCGGTTGCGAGGTCAGAGGAGGGGAGAGATGAGGGGGTGATGGGGGGGGGAGGCAGATTGCGAGTTGACTATGTCCTTACGGATTGCATCAATCTTGTTGTGGAAATGGGTGGCAATCTCGCGGGCGGTGAGTGAGGTACTGAGTAGAGGAGGGGGGGAGCGAGCAGGGAGTTGAAGGTGGAGAAGAGTCGGCGAGGGCAGGTGGAGAGGGTGTTGATAAGGTTTAGGAAGTAGGCCTGCTTGGCGGCGTGGAGGGAGGAGGTGTAAGTGAGGAAGGCAGATTTGTAGAGGGAGAACGCATGAGGGGACCTGGTTTTGCGCCATAGTCTCTCCAGCGCGCGACTGCGACGTTTGAGGCATTTAGTGTGGTCGTTCTGCCATGGTTGGAGCGGTCTGGGTTTGATGTTGCGTGTGGTTAGGGGTCCCAGAGAGTCTAGGGCAGCTGACAGCGAGTCGTTGTATGTGGCGGTGGCTGGGTCAGGACATGACAGTGGAAAGATGCTGTCGTGTAGGCGGTCGGCGGCCGAGTGTAGGGGGGCTGGGTTTAGGTTGCGGCTGGTGATGGTTTGGCGCCTTGGGGGAAGGGGAGGTGGAGAACGTGAGGAGGTGGTGGTTGGAGAGAGGGAAGGGGGTGTTAGTGAACTGGTTGAGGGTACAGAGGTGGGAGAAGACGAGGTCCAGGGTGTTCCCATCGATGTGGGTGGAGGATTGAGTGTGCTGTGTGAGCGCGAAGGAGGAGGTTAGGTGGAGGAGTTGGGATGTAGCCGGGTTGTTGTTGTTGATGGGGATATTGAAGTCCCCGAGGATGATGGTCGGTAGCTCAGAGGAGAGGATGAAGGGAAGCCAGGCGGCGAAGTCATCCAGGAAGCGGGGTATGGACCCGGGAGGCCTGTAGATCACTGCGATCCTTAGGGGGGTGGGGGAGAAGTGCCGGATACAGTGCGCCTCGAAGGAGGAGAATGACAGAGAGGGGGGGTTAAGGAGGACCTGGAAGGTGTGCAGCAGTGATAGGAGCAGGCCGACACCACCACCTCTGCAACCGCTCGGTCTAGGTGAATGGGTCCAGGTGAGACCTCCATGGGTGAGTGCCAAAGGGGAGATGGAGTCAGTGGCCTGTACCCAGGTTTCGGTGACCGCTAGGAGGTTGAGGGAGTGGGAGATAAAGAGGTCATGGATGGCTTAAATGGATGAAAATGGATGAAAACGGACATAAACTGATGAAAACCGGATCTAAACGGATGAAAATGGACATTACTGGATGAAAAACGGATCTAAACAAATGAAAATGGATGAAAACGGACATTAACGGATAAAAAACGGATCTAAATGGATGAAAACAGACATAAACTGATGAAAACTGGATATAAACGGATGAAAATGGATGAAAACGGACATTAACAGATAAAAAATGGATCTAAATGAATGAAAATGTGCATAAACGGATGAAAAACAGATCTAAACGGATGAAAATGGACATAAACGGATGAAAAATGGATCTAAACGGATGAAAATGGATGAAAATGGACATTAACGGATGAAAAACTGATCTAAACGGATGAAAATGGATGAAAACGAACATAAACAGATGAAAAAGGGATCTAAACGGATGAAAACGGACATAAATGGATGAAAAACGGATCTAAATGGATGAAAATGGATGAAAATGAACATAAACGGATGAAAAACGGATCTAAATGGATGAAAATGGATGAAAACGAACATAAATGGATGAAAAACGGATCTAAACGAATGAAAATGGATGATAAATGAACATAAACGGATGAAAAACGGATCTAAACTAATAAAAAACAGATGTAAAGCATGTGCATTGGGGTGAGTGGCCCTTGAAACCTTCAATGATACGTTTTCATAAAACACGAGAAGGACACAATGAACGATTTCCACCACCGTCCCGTCCAATGTGACCATAAATATAGAACGTGCTAATCTTTCTACTTCACAGATCTATTTCAAGCGCAGGAATTGACACCTTGGACCACGGACTATGAAGAAGTAGCCGGACTCGCCACTACAAATCAAGAATGAATAGAGATCGAGTTCACCAAATCAAACCACGGCGACACCCCACCTACCTGTGAGCAGGCTCAGGAGCAGCACCGTGGGGGCCATCGCTGGAGATTCTCGCAGTGCTCAGGGCCAACCTCAGCGTCGTTTAGTACCCAAGTGCTGGACCCCTCCCTCTGTACCACAGATTCCATTCGTGGTCTTCTGCTGAACATTGCCTGTACTTCTCGTATTTCTCAGCTAGAAAAAGGAAATATCAACTTTAGCTTCAGACCACATTGCTAAGCGAGAGAAACGAAAACAGGATAACCGTTCGGTTGGTGTCGTCTCACGGCACATCGATTGTCGTCTTGTCCTGACGCTGGATCAGAGACAAAGTGTGTGGCTGCATCTGGGCTACAGTGAAGGTAATAAGTGCGGTATTGGCTCCCCTCTGATGGTGAATGTTCGCCCCTCACACAGAAATGATCGATCTAACAATGGAATGTTCGCCCCTCACACAGAAATGATCGGTCTAACAATGGAATGTTCGCCCCTCACACAGAAATGATCGGTCTAACAATGGAATGTTCGCCCCTCACACAGAAACGATCGGTCTAACAATGGAATGTTCGCCCCTCACACAGAAACGATCGGTCTAACAATGGAACGTTCGCCCCTCACACAGAAATGATCGGTCTAACAATGGAATGTTCGCCCCTCACACAGAAATGATCGCTCTAACAATGGAATGTTCGCCCCTCACACAGAAACGATCGGTCTAACAATGGAATGTTCGCCCCTCACACAGAAACGATCGGTCTAACAATGGAATGTTCGCCCCTCACACAGAAACGATCGGTCTAACAATGGAACGTTCGCCCCTCACACAGAAATGATCGGTCTAACAATGGAATGTTCGCCCCTCACACAGAAACGATCGGTCTAACAATGGAACGTTCGCCCCTCACACAGAAACGATCGGTCTAACAATGGAATGTTCGCCCCTCACACAGAAACGATCGGTCTAACAATGGAATGTTCGGTGTAACACTGAGAGACAGAATACAACAACAAATTCAGCAGAAATGCGTCTAACAAATGATGACGGATCTGCATGTTCATGAGGGAAAGAAGGATTTGGTCTCCTATCATTCAGCAGGATTTCTGGCTCCCAGGTGTCTCTCATACAGGTAACAAGCTGAGATTAGAAGCAGTCTCTTAAAGGGAGTGCTGCTAATCTCATTGTGTTACCTGTATAAAAGACACCTGTCCACAGGAGCCATCAAACCATCAGATTCCAAACTCTCCACCAAGGCAAAGACCAAAGAGCTGTCCAAGGATGTCAGGGACAAGATGGTAGACCTACACAAGGCTGGACTGGGCTACCAAACTATGGCCAAGCAGCTTGGTGAGAAGGTGACAACAGTTGGTGCAATCATTCACAAATGGAAGAAACACAAAACAAGTGTCAGTCTCCCTAGGTCTGGTGCACCATGCAAGATCTCACCTCGTGGAGTGTCAATGATCATGAGAACAGTGAGGAATCATCCCAGAACTACACGTGAGGATCTTGTCAATGATCTCCAGGCAGCTGGGACCACAGTCACCAAGAAAACAATTGGTAACACAATACGCCGACAAGGACTGAAATCCTGCAGTGCCCGCACGGTCCCTCTGCTCAAGAAAGCCCATGTCCAGGCCCGTCTGAAGTCTGCCACTGAACATCTGAATGATGCCGAGGAGGACTGGTGGGAAGTGTTGTGGTCAGAGGAGACCAAAATCCAGCTCTTTGGCATCAACTCAACTCGCCGTGTTTGGAGGAGGAGGAGCCTATGACCCCAAGAACACCATCCCAACTGTGAAACATGGTGGTGGAAACATTCTGCTTTGGGGGTGTTTTTCTGCTAAGGGGACAGGACAACTGCACCGCATCAAAGGGACGATGGACGGGGCAATGTACCCTCAAATCTTGGGTGACAACCTTCTTCCCTCAGCCAGGGCATTGAAAATGGGTGGTGGATGGGTGTTCCAGCATGACAATGACCCAAAACACACGGCCAAGGCAACAAAGGAGCGGCTCAAGAAGAAGCACGTTAAGGTCCTGGAGTGGCCTAGTCAGTCTCCAGACCTTCATCCGATTGATAATCTATGGAGGAGCTGAAAGTTCGAGTTGCCAAACGTCATCCACAAACCTTAATGACTTGGAGAGGATCTGCCAAGAGGAGTGGGCCAAAATCCCTCCTGAGATGTGTGCGAACCTGGGGGCCAACTCCAGGAAACGTCTGACCTCTGTGATTGCCAACAAGGGATTGGCCACCAAGTACTAAGTCATGTTTTGTGAAGGGGATCAAATCCTTCTTTCCCTCATGAACATGCAGATCCGTCATCATTTGTTAGACGCATTTCTGCTGAATTTGTTGTTGTATTCTGTCTCTCAGTGTTACACCGAACATTCCATTGTTAGACCGATCATTTCTGTGTGAGGGGCGAACATTCCATTGTTAGACCGATCATTTCTGTGTGAGGGGCGAACATTCCATTGTTAGACCGATCATTTCTGTGTGAGGGGTGAACATTCCATTGTTAGACCGATCATTTCTGTGTGAGGGGCGAACATTCCATTGTTAGACCGATCATTTCTGTGTGAGGCGAGAACATTCCATTGTTAGACCAATCATTTCTGTGTGAGGGGCGAACATTCCATTGTTAGACCGATCATTTCTGTGTGAGGGGCGAACATTCACCATCAGCAGGGGAGCAAATACACATTTCTTTCACTGTACAAACCGGGGGGGGGGGGGGGGGTATGTAGCACTTAGATGGGCTCCTTTAAGCCACCCCGCAGAAGGTTTCTTGCACAGGTTGGACAGCACAGGGAGACGGGGTGCAAATTCTAATTGGCTGCTACTGCAGCCCAGGACTGTGAATGGATGCCAAAGAGGAGTGCCCACCCCCTAGAAATGGGGCAAAAGAGGAACCTGAGTGATGGCCAGGGCAAGATGGAATCTGACAGACCAGTGGGTGGCTAAGCCCCAACCACTCTCAGAATGGGGAGGAGTGCGGGGTGCTCAGGTGAGTTGAGGGTACCAGGAAAGTGGCGAAACACCTCCAGGAAGCAAGGCTAGAATGCCAGGGGCTTTGGCTACCAAAGACCAACTGCTGCTAGGACAGACCGTGGGCCTAGTGTTGCTGCTGGTGAGAGCCCAGGACCACACGGCTCCTGTTACTGTCTGTTGCTGAAGTTGGAGCCCAGGAGGGAAGCTGCATGCGGGATGGAGTTGCTTTTCCAGAGTCTTTGAGGAGGTTTTTAGTGGAAGAGCAAAACAGGGCATAGCCGCCCAAAGAGGATCTTTGCCCTACCTGACTCCATTCGGGGGGTTGCGATTTACCCCATGACCACCCTGACTTGGCTGACCCAAGTCTGGACAGTGACCAGAAGGAGGTTACCACAGCTCTGGTTTGGTGAGAGGCCTACTGGCCACCCCAGTGCATTACTGTTGCCATTCTCACTATCTGGAAGAACTTTACCATAGGCCGTGGATTACAAATCTCCCATTTGGGGAAAAAAAGGGCTCCACCATGAGTAGAGGGCCCCAACGCCGGCAGGACTGAGTTTGGTGAGAGGCCTACTGGCCACCACAGTGCATTACTGTTGCCATTGTCACTACCTGGAAGAACTTTTCCGTAGGCCGTGGATTACAAATCTCCCATTTGGGGAAAAAAAGGGCTCCACCATGAGTAGAGGGCCCCAACGCCGACATGACTGAGTATGGTGAGAGGCCTACTGGCCACCACAGTGCATTACTGTTGCCATTGTCACTACCTGGAAGAACTTTTCTGCATGCCGTGGATTACAAATCTCCCATTTGGGGAAAAAAGGGCTCCACCATGAGTAGAGGGCCCCAACGCCGGCAGGACTGATTAGGGGCCCACTGGCTAGGCAGAGCATATTTACAGTAGAAAAGTTTCCACTGCTGATATTATTTCTCTTGGCATTAATATTTCTCCCTGGTGATACTTTACAGAGTCGAGGTAAATATTGTGGCTACAGTTGTGTCCGTGTCATTTCCTTCATGTTTTCTGGCCAGAGGGGAACGATTGGTACTAGAGCACATAGACGTGTGTCCTGCAAGACCAAGTCCGTATCGTCTTGGAAACCGTTCTCTAACCCGACTTACTCTACAGGGCTCTTGCCTTCGGGAACAAAGGCCATTCAAAAAGTTTTGGGTGTGTCAATGGGGTCAAAAACGGAGCAGGGCAGGAGGACCCAATTAATCCACCATCTCCTCCAGAGGTGGTTCTTCACACATGTATTTCTAATACACTTCCTACTGAATGCAAATCGTTCTCTGATTGGATGGGGTGGAGATTGTGATGTCACTGCTCGCTTTTTACTCCTCGTCCAATCAGAGAAGGCAAAGTGCACTCTGAAGGATGCCCATGCAGAGCGGCTAACCTCCTGGGTTCGCAATGCCACTCAGCACGGGACCTGGAAGCAAGTGCAGATCACTGGAGTGGTGGTGCCTACTTCAGGGATTTCCAGCTTCCGTGGGGATCACCCAGGTATAGTAAATGTAGGGGAACAAAAATCCTTAGTGATCCCCCCGAGAGGCAATCGGATATTCCCTGGATCAGCTTTACCTATAAAACTAAATGGTTAGAACTTCCACCTGGCAGCATTAGGGTCGATGGTTCAAATCCCAACCATGGCACCACCTGCCTGGAGTTTGTATGTTGTCCCTGTGCCTGCATGGGTTTCCTCCGGATACTCTGGTTTCCTCCCACCCTCCAAAGACATGCTGGTAGGTTAACTGGCTCTTGTCTAAACTGGCCCTAGTATGTGTATGTAGGAATGTCAATTAGGGACCTTAGATTGTACGCTCCTCGGGGGCGGGGACTGATGTGAATGTACAATATATATATTTAAATTGATGGCGCTATATAAGAACCTGAAATAAATCAATAAATAATGATCATGAAGAAACTTGAATCACCGCTCCAAGCTGAGGCTAATATGCCAACCTACCGGTGTTCAGGAGATGGGAGCAGGCATCAAAATTCACTCATCCAGAAGTGTCAAACTGCACTATATTGTCGAAAGTATTGACCCCGCCCTCCAAATCATGTGATTCAGGTGTTCCAATCCCCTCCCAATCATGTGATTCAGGTGTTCCAATCCCCTCCATATCATGTGATTCAGGTGTTCCAATCCCCTCCCAATCATGTGATTCAGGTGTTCCAATCCCCTCCCAATCATGTGATTCAGGTGTTCCAATCCCCTCCATGGACATGGTGTATACAATCCATCCCCTAGGCATGCAGACTGCTTCTACAAACATTGGTGAAAGAATGAGCTCAGTGACTCCAAGCGTGGTCCCGTGATAGGTGGCCACCTGGGCAATAAGTCCATCCGTGACATTTCCTGGCTACTAAATATTCCACGCTCAACTGTTAGTGGGATTATAACAAAGTGGAAGCCACTGGGAACAACAGCCACTCAGCCACCAAGTGGTAGGCCACGTCACATGACAGGGCGGGGTCAGCGCATGCTGAAGCGCACAGTGCGCAGAAGTCACCAACTGTCTGCAGAGTCAATAGCTAAAGACCTCCAAACTTGGTGTGGCCTTCAGATGAGCCCAACAACAGTGCGTAGAGAGCTTCATGGAATGGGTTTCCATGGCCGAGCAGCTGCATCCAAGCCTTCCATCACCAAGTGCAATGCAAAGAGTCGGATGCCGTGGTGTAAAGCACGCCACCACTGGACTCTAGAGCAGTGGAGACATGTTCTTTGGAGGGACCAATCATGCTTCCCTGTCTGGCAATCCGATGGACGTGTCTGGGTTTGGCGGTGGCCAGGAGAACGGTACTTGCCTGACTGCATTGTGCCAAGTGTAAAGCTTGGTGGAGGGGGGATTATGGTGGGGGGTTGTTCCTTAGGGGTTGGACTTGGCCCCCTAGTTCCAGTGAAGGGAACTCTTAAGGTGACATTTTGGACAATTTCCTGCTCCCAACTTTGTGGGAGGAGTTTGGGGATGACCCCTTCCTGTCCCAACATGACTGCCCACCAGTGCACAAAGCAAGGTCCATAAAGACATGGAGGAGCCAGTTTGGGGTGGAGGAACTTGACTGTCCTGCACAGAGTCCTGACCTCAACCCCATAGAACACCTTTGGGATGAATTAGAACGGAGACTGTGAGCCAGGCCTCCTCCCCCGACATCAGTGCCTGACCTGACAAATGTGCTTCTGGAAGAATGGTCCAACCTTCCCATAGACACCCTCCTAAACCTTGTGGACGGCCTTCCCAGAAGAGTTGAAGCTGTTATAGCTGCAAAGGGCGGGGCCAACTCAATATTGAACCCTACGGACTAAGACTGCGAGGCCATTAAAGGTCATGTGTGTGGAAACGGCGGGGCCAACTCAATATTGAACCCTACGGACTAAGACTGGGGGGCCATTAAAGGTCATGTGGGTGGGAAGGGCGGGGCCAACTCAATATTGAACCCTACGGACTAAGACTGGGGGGCCATTAAAGGTCATGTGTGTGGAAAGGCAGGAGGCCCAATATTGAACCTTACGGACTAAGACTGGGGGGCCATTAAAGATCATGTGCGTGGGAAGGCAGGCGGCCCGATACTTGGGGCAATATAGTGTATGTTGTATAGGACGCCGCTCAGACCAACCTAACCACTAACCCCAAACCCCAGCCCAGTATGTCTGAGTATCGACTTCCTTTCATTCGTCTTGCTTTCCTCAGTCTACACCTAATTTAGAACGATAGATTTGGGTCGATTTACCTTCTTGTTTTATTTGATGAGAAATCTGATGTTCCCTCTCTGACTTGCATTAAAGCACCTAAAGCTTCGACATGATTTTCTATTTGTTACATAGGGACCCAGTAGAACCCTGCGCTCAGTAGTATCCCCACTCAGCAGATCCCCAGCTTCTTAGTACCCCTGTTCAGCATTGGTGCCCTCATTCAGCAGATCCACAGCTTATTAGTACCCTTGCCCATCAGATCCCCTGCTCAGTAGTACCTCCAGCTCTGTTGATTTAAAGAGGCCCAGTAGAACTCTGCACTCAAAAGTACCCCCACTCAGCAGATCCCCAGCTCCTTATTTCTGCTGTTCAGCATTGGTGCTCTTGTTCAGCAGATCCCAAGCTTATTAGTACCCTTGCCCAGCAGAAGCCCTGCTCAGTAGTACCTCCAGCTCTGTTGATTTAAAGGGCCCACTAGAACCCCACACACAGTAGTGCCCCCACTCAGCAGATCCCCAGCTCCTTAGTACCCCTTTTTAGCATTGTGCCCTCATTTAGCAGATCTGCAGCTTATTAGTACCCTTGCCCAGCAGATCCCTTGCTCAGTAGTACCTCCAGCTCTGTTGATTTAAAGGGACCCAGTAGAACCCCAAGCTCAGTAGTACCCCCACTCAGCAGATCCCCAGCTCCTTTGTACCCCTGTACAGCATTGGTGTCCTCTTTTTGCAGATCCCCAGCTTATTAGTACCCTTGCCCATCAGATCCCCTGCTCAGTAGCACCTCCAGCTCTGTTGATTTAAAGGGGCCCAGTAGAACCCCAAGCTCAATAGTACCCCCACTCAGCAGATCCCCAGCTCTTTAGTACCCCTGTTCAGCATAGGTGCCCTCATTCAGCAGATTCACAGCTTAATATTACTCTTGCCCAGCAGATTCCCTGCTCAGTAGTACCTCCAGCTCTGTTGATTTAAAGGGGGGCAGTAGAACCCCGCACTCAGTAGTACCCCCACTCAGCAAATCCCCAGCTCCTTAGTACCGATGTTCAACATCGGTGCTCTCATTTAGCAGATCCCCAGCTTATTAGTACCCTTGCCCAGCAGATCCCCTACTTAGTAGTACCTCCAGCTCTGTTAATTTAAAGGGGCCCAGTAGAACCCCATGCTCAATAGTACCCCCACTCAGCAGCAGCCATGATACCCACACTCTAATTTCTATTTCTCTGCTTCAAAGAACCAGCATCCCATTCTCAAGTGCCCTCCAGAATGACAACTCTTGTCTACAGCAAGCTCACCTCTGTCCATGACATCCAACTCCTGTAACCAACTTGCTGTTGCTGAGACGTGGGTTTAGGAATCTGCCTCCCTCTCTCTGGTGGCCTCCACTGGACTCACTGGCCCAGACTCAGTGGATGAAAAGGAGGTAGAATTGGTGTAATGTACCTATGATGGCACCTGCGGAGCAGAGGAAGGCCTCTTTTACAGCTCTGGCCAGGGAGCCCTGGTAAAGTAACAGGGAGCACCAGAGCAGAGTGGCACAAGTGCCTGATAAGACTTCTGCTGGTGGATGCTGATGTGCGTCCAGGTACGTGGGAGCAGATAGCCGATGGCACTGTCACGATCAGGGGTCAGGCTTGAAGACCAGTTGCTATGGCAGTGGAAAGGCTCACCTGAAACCAGCAGGATAGGTACACAGGCAGGTCACTGTGGCAGAGGAGTGGGATCACCCGAGGTGCCGAGTCTAAGTACCAACCGGTGTTCACCACAGCTCCTGATGGTGGAAATGGATTTTGCTGCATGTTAGCACCTGGTCACGGTCCTCAGGATCACCCCACCAGGAGGTGAGCAAGTGGAGGTGCAGTAGCGTATGAACAGGTAAGGTTCAAACGGAAGCGTGGTCAGTAAACAAGTCAAGGTCGGTAATGAGCAGTCGCAGGTTGGGATCAGACAGAGGCGTAGTCGAGAACAAGCCAAGGTCGGTAATGAACAGTCGCAGGTTGGGATCAGGCAGAAGCATAGTCGAGAACAAGCCAAGGTCGGTAATGAGCAGTCGCAGGTTGGGATCATGCAGAAGCGTAGTCGAGAACAAGCCAAGGTCGGTAATGAGCAGTCGCAGGTTGGGATCATGCAGAAGCGTAGTCGAGAACAAGCCAAGGTCGGTAATGAGCAGTCGCAGGTTGGGATCAGACAGAGGCGTAGTCGAGAACAAGCCAAGGTCGGTAATGAGCAGTCGCAGGTTGGGATCAGGCAGAAGCGTAGTCGAGAACAAGCCAAGGTCGGTAATGAGCAGTCGCAGGTTGGGATCATGCAGAAGCGTAGTCGAGAACAAGCCAAGGTCGGTAATGAGCAGTCGCAGGTTGGGATCAGGCAGAAGCGTAGTCGAGAACAAGCCAAGGTCGGTAATGAGCAGTCGCAGGTTGGGATCAGGCAGAAGCGTAGTCGAGAACAAGCCAAGGTCGGTAATGAGCAGTCGCAGGTTGGGATCAGGCAGAAGCGTAGTCGAGAACAAGCCAAGGTCGGTAATGAGCAGTCGCAGGTTGGGATCAGGCAGAAGCGTAGTCGAGAACAAGCCAAGGTCGGTAATGAGCAGTCGCAGGTTGGGATCAGGCAGAAGCAGAGTCAAGAACAAGCCAAGGGTCAATAATGAGTGGCAGCAAAATACGGATAATAACAGAGAAGGCAAGGAGCAAGATACAGGCTGGAGAGCACAATAATCTGGCTATCAGGAAGTGCAGAGACATGGCTTATATCAGGAAGTTCATGGGAGGAGCAAGGGGTTCAAGGTTCATGACAAACAAGGTCAAGGTAGGATCATCCAAATAATTGTCAAGGCAGCTGTCCAGCATTCCAGGTGGCTCAGCAAGAAGAAACGTTGCCTCTCACCACAGAAGGCCCAGGTTTGGACCCAGGCTCTGACAGGCAATCTGGCAGAAAAGCAGGAGCTGGAGACAGGAACTGCTCATCTGGTTCAGGAAGATGGATCAAGGCAAGGTCAGACAGTCTGGGTCAGCAACAAGCAGGCAGATCAGGCATGGACGGCAGGCAAAAGAGTAGTCAGGAGTCAGGCCAGAATTGGTAACGGCAACGCAGATGAGCAGAAGGAGCAGACAGAAGAGAAGTCCAAAGGCAAGCCAGCAGGCAGCATTCAGGCAGACTCAGGAGCAGCTCAGGTTGGCAACAGGAGAGAAACAGATGCATGGATCCTTCGGGAACATAGTAGAGCAAACGGCGCTGATACAAGGAACTAGTGCAGCTGAAATAGCCCCTCTGGTGCCAATGAGCCCTCATACATGCACACATGCGCACCTGCTAAATGGCCACAAGCAGGGCTTACAGGAATCCTGCGCACCATTGACTGTTGGACTCCTTTTATCCGCACAGTGCACCTTTCACGTTCTTCCTACACTTTCCTCTTTGCCCCTCTCCTCTTTTTGAAGCTCACTGTTTTCGTCTTTTTTTCTACAGTTTTGCTGAGGACCGTTGTCATTTATCAGCCTCCTGGACCGATGTCACACTTCCTCGATGATGTCTTTATCTACCTTACTTTTTCTCCTCTGATATACCAATGTGGGAGGGGAGGGAAGCACTGATTTATGGGTTATTGCACCAGGAGTTGGATTTTAGCACCGGAGGATTTTTTTTTAATCTTCAATTTTAATTTGTACTTGATTTGGGTTTTGGTAGGTGGTTTATTAGGGTTTTTATTTTGTGTTGATGGGGACCATTTTTTTTTTTTTACATTTAGGGTGATTAAAGCGCAGTGGCCAGAGGGTGAAGCCTGGAGCTGGGCTTCAACAATGTAGTGAAAATTGCAGAAACCTATAGCATTCAACTGGCTTTCACTTCTCTGAAGTTCGATCAGGAAGTCATGAATTCTACAGACATCAGTTGAAATCTGCATCAGGCAGCCATGGAGCACTTGGATGCATTCATGCCCATATATTGTTAGTGTGTGCTCAAATGAATATCCAAATAGTGAATGTGTTTCCAACCATCCAAGGAGAAAACCAACCAACCAACCGACCAACAGACCAACCAACCATCCTTTCTTCTCTCCTTAGATGGTTGGAAACAACTTCACTATCGTGGATATTCATTTGAGCATGGACTTGCTCTATTTTTCTTTTTTGGTGGATCATTGTGGACATTTATTTGAGCCCAGAATTTATTGGGTGGATTTCCATTATATTTGATGATTTAATTTTATAGTATTATGTCATTTGACAGGTTGTGTATCTTTCACCTGTGCTGGCTGCTTTTATCACATGGTTTAATCCAAGCGCATAATTATATAGGTAGGACCGGAGCAAAAAAAATAATAACCACAGGGACGACATGACTAGGGGGAATAGAGGGACAACAGAGGGTTAAATTATGGGTAGGAAGTTTGGGGAATTAAGGCTTACCTTATTGGATGGGGGATGTTGAGGAGGGTCTCCTGGGAGGAAAAGAAGTGTCTGTCCTCAGGAAGTCCAGTGGGGGTGTGGTGATCGCGGGGTCAGACCCCTGCCCTTCTCACCAAACTCGTGACCGAAGGACTAGCCAATCTAAAACCGCGATGTCACATGCGTAACAATGCTGCACCCTGCACAACGATTTTCCAGCTCACTGGACCACAAATCGATGTAGCGGCAGCCTGAGCGCGATTGTTACTGGGTCAGGCTAATTACGCAATTAACCCTTCACATTGCCACCACCTCCTTTTTATACAGAGAAAGAGGAAACTCGGCAATATCAGCTATAACACTATGATGGTTGAAATAATCGTCTGTATACCACTATCACCGCAGACAGGTTTTACAGAGGGTTAAACACACATAGTAGCGCTCTTCAGCGGCAGGAATTCGTAAGTTGCATTAAAGAGCTTTAGAAACAGTTCAACACTTTCAGAAAATAGGATTTATTACTAAAAGGCCAAAAGGGTGCAATAAAAATATTTACAGAAAAAAGATGTAGCCAATATTTATATAAATATACAGAGAGCAATAACGCAGCAAAGAGATAACAGAAAGGAATTTAGAGGGTTAAAGTACTTGTTAGTCCGCCTGGGTTTAAGCAGCTTCATGTGTCATAAGTCAAAAGGATTTCTTGTCTCTACTGCTGGTTTCGATGTTAAACGCAGGAGACTCTGCTTTCTCTCACACCCCACTCCAAGCATAACAGCCCTTTTTCTAGAATCTCAGCAGGGTGTCTCTTTGGAGTAGTAACCAATGGTCTCCTTATGGAGAGGGAAGTGTAGGTGGAGACTCAAGTTATAATCAGAACTCTCATAGCTTATATTTTGGCCCATAACTTTTCCTAGGTACATGTAACATCCCACCCACGGGTAGATTAATATGCAAAATTGTCTGCGGAAGATCTACATATGAAATATAACATACCTGCTGGGATGATTAAGGAGATTTTAGTTGCTGCTCTCCTGTTGATCTCAGCAAGGGAATGTAATATACCAAACGGTTTGTCTTACCGTGATCAATCTGAAGATATGCCTGTTTTTTGTGTAAGTCCCTCATATTCCAAGATATGAAATCATAGAGGGAAAATGGATTTTTGAATGTGGTGTCTAGTTGATTACTGCTCTGGAATGTCTTTGAACTCAGTGTGGGACTCGGTTTCCACTTTTACGATATGCCAGATTGCACAGTTTCTTAGACAGCTAGGTCCCAGCTCCCTTGGGGGTTTTATAGCTTGGAGCTCCCTGGTGTGCTTTGGGTGCCTGTGACCTCTCCCAACACACAGGCCACATGTCACCCCACAGCAAGGGAGGGGGATGAGAGATCTACAAGATGGAGGGGGCAGCCTGCTTTGGGAGTGAGAAATGGTATAACATAGACAATTCTTAACAAAATGGAGGACTGCATCCTTCTCTGTGGGCACGATTGCTACAGGGGGAAGTTGGAAGAAGAAGAAGCTTCCCACCCTTCGTCCCCTTCGTGCTTTGGTTTGGATTATCACGGCAGCCTTGACGGTGGCTGCTCTTTGAAGGAGGACAGAATTCTGGATAGAGACAGAGTCGGGACCCATCAGTGGTATGGGG
Organism: Staurois parvus; assembly: GCF_062004578.1. Lineage (NCBI taxonomy): Eukaryota > Metazoa > Chordata > Amphibia > Anura > Ranidae > Staurois > Staurois parvus. The sequence continues at coordinate 177,159 of NW_028319917.1, forward strand.
ACCTCGGTACATTCTGCTTAACAAGAGTTTAACTTGGAATAGGTAAAATGGTGGACACTGCTGATAAGTAGGGTTATCCCTGAGCCGGTGTGCTGCGGATGGGGATAAGTAGGATTGTCCCCGGTGGGTTGTGGCTGGGGATAAGTAGGAATGTCCCTGGTGGGTTGCGGCTGAGGATAAGTAGGATTGTCCCCGGTGGGTTGCGGCTGGGGATAAGTAGGATTGTCCCCGGTGGGTTGCGGCTGGGGATAAGTAGGATTGTCCCCGGTGGGTTGCGGCTGGGGATAAGTAGGATTGTCCCCGGTGGGTTGCGGCTGGGGATAAGTAGGATTGTCTCCGAGTCGGTGGGTTGCGGCTGGGGATAAGTAGGATTGTCCCTGGTGGGTTGCGGCTGGGGATAAGTAGGATTGTCCCTGGTGGGTTGTGGCTGGGGATAAGTAGGATTGTCCCCGGTGGGTTTTGGCTGGGGATAAGTAGGATTGTCTCTGAGTCGGTGGGTTGCGGCTGGGGATAAGTAGGATTGTCCCCGGTGGGTTGTGGCTGGGGATAAGTAGGATTGTCCCCGGTGGGTTGTGGCTGGAGATAAGTAGGATTGTCCCCGGTGGGTTGTGGCTGGGATAAGTAGGATTGTCCCCGGTGGGTTGTGGCTGGGATAAGTAGGATTGTCCCCGGTGGGTTGTGGCTGGGGATAAGTAGGATTGTCCCCGGTGGGTTGTGGCTGGGGATAAGTAGGATTGTCCCCGGTGGGTTGTGGCTGGGGATAAGTAGGATTGTCCCCGGTGGGTTGCGGCTGGGGATAAGTAGGATTGTCCCCGGTGGGTTGCGGCTGGGGATAAGTAGGATTGTCCCCGGTGGGTTGCGGCTGGGGATAAGTAGGATTGTCCCCGGTGGGTTGCGGCTGGGGATAAGTAGGATTGTCCCCGGTGGGTTGTGGCTGGGGATAAGTAGGATTGTCCCTGGTGGGTTGAGGCTGGGATAAGTAGGATTATCCCCGGTGGGTTGTGGCTGGGGATAAGTAGGATTGTCCCCGGTGGGTTGTGGCTGGGGATAAGTAGGATTGTCCCCGGTGGGTTGTGGCTGGGATAAGTAGGATTGTCCCCGGTGGGTTGTGGCTGGGGATAAGTAGGATTGTCCCCGGTGGGTTGTGGCTGGGGATAAGTAGGATTGTCCCCGGTGGGTTGCGGCTGGGGATAAGTAGGATTGTCCCCGGTGGGTTGCGGCTGGGGATAAGTAGGATTGTCCCCGGTGGGTTGTGGCTGGGATAAGTAGGATTGTCCCCGGTGGGTTGTGGCTGGAGATAAGTAGGATTGTCCCCAGTGGGTTGTGGCTGGGGATAAGTAGGATTGTCCCCGGTGGGTTGTGGCTGGGGATAAGTAGGATTGTCTCCGAGCCGGTGGGTTGCGGCTGAAGGCCTAAGTTGAAGGAATGTTTTCCGCAAAAGTGAAGTTGCGTTTATGGCCCTCGAATGACCACCACATTTTCCTCTGTTTATAATTTGGAATTTTATTTATGTTGATATAATTTTTTGGTTAATAAAAGGCTGCTATGGCCATTTTGACTCCAAAAACTTGGTTTGTGTATTTTGTATAGCTGGGATGGTGAAGGGTTGGTTAGGTTGGAAGGTGTATATTCTACCCTTGTCATGGGTTTGATATAAGGTTGGTGTATAGCCATCTGGTGAGCTGTGACTATTTACTGTATAGAACATCCTATGTAAGCCACAACATTTCATCAGTGACTCCACTAGAGATACAACTCGTCCCCCCAAACATCTCCACCCTCCTCTTTGGGTCCTCCACCTCCAGGAGGAGGCAATTTCAGCAGTGTATGGGGAAAATGCGATTTTGGCAACAGGAGCCTCACTAGCCAACAGATACCCTACTCAGCCTCAGTTGTGGGAAAAGGCGTAAGAACAAACTGAATGAATTCCTCACCACAGCAGGGTTTGTCAACGAGCACTCCATAAAAATTACAACACTGCACACGGCTTGTTCGGGGCAGGAAGTGAAAGTGTGTGTACACCCATGACCTACTTTTAGTATGTTTGCCATCATGTCTCACTGGATTCAGTTTTCAAAGCCAATCGTTTTTTGTTTTTTTTTTAAATCTGCTGCAAAGATTCTTTCTCTGGAGATCTCGCTAGTAACAGCACTTCCTGTTGCAGGCTGACAACGCACTAAACCATCAGCCTGATGCGCAGGTTCCTTCTGTTGGCCGTTGGGGTACCTTCCTTCTGTTGGCCGTTGGAGTGCCTAGGTCAAAAGCCTGGTAGAGAGCCCAACCGCCAACTGCAGCTAATATCGGCTCATGGAAATGGAGAGGCGGTGGCTTTCCAAAGGAGATGCTGTTACTGGAAGAAACTCCAGGAAAGAAAATCTGCAGGAGATTTCCCCCGACAAAAAACATTTTCACAAAAAATTGATTTTGAGCCCAAATTTGGGTTGAATGACACTAACTAGTATATTTAGCAGTGAATCAACTCCTCGCCCACCAGAGGACTCCCCCCCCCCCCTTCCTGACCAGGCCATTTTTTGTGTTACGGACATTGGGGAACTCGGGCACTTCCTGAGGGCCCAGGGTCAGTAGGGGGCCCCATGAGATGTCCCTGGTACGTTTCATAGGCTTTTTTGGGTGTGGTTTGAGTGTGGACAAGGACAGAGGGGCCCCATGATCCCCTATTGCCATATTGCCAGGGCCCCATAAGTTGTCAGTCCTCCCCTGCTTACAGCGCTGCGTTAGGTTAACCCCTCCCCCTCCAGAGGATTTCCCCCCCCCCCTTCCTGACCAGACCATTTTTTTGCATTACACTACCAGACTGAACCGTTGATACAAGGCAGGATGGATCCACCTCACCATGACACCAGCAGCCTGAACCATTGATACAAGGCAGGATGGATCCCCCACACCATGACACCACCACCACCAGCCTGAACCGCTGATACAAGGCAGGATGGATCCACCTCACCATGACACCACCATCCTGAACCGTTGATACAAGGCAGGATGGATCCACCACACCATGACACCACCACCACCAGCCTGAACCATTGATACAAGGCAGGATGGATCCACCACACCATGACACCACCACCACCAGCCTGAACCATAGATACAAGGCAGGATGGATCCATGCTTTCATGTTGTTTATGCCAAATTCTGACCCGACCATCTGAATGTCGCAGCTGAACCAGTCTGCCCATTCTCCTCTGACCTCAACAAGGCATTTTCCTCCACACAACTGCCTCTCACTGGATATTTTCTCTGGGACCATCTCTTCCATGTGGTCCAACGCATGGTACTGTATGTTTTTTGTTTTTTTTTTAAAGGGATCATTTTATTGGTTTTTACTATTGGTTTGTACCTAATAAAGAGGCCAGGGAGTGTATATACTGTACCTATGCAGTTTGATAAAATTCAGAGTAAATGGTCTCCCCCCCCAGCCCTCCCTATGCTTACTTGAACCCCATCTCCATCCAGCAATGTGCATGAGAGCACAGGCTCTCTCCTCTCTCACCCCTCATTGGCTGAGACATAGCAGAGGCAGCCATTGGCTATTGCTGCTGTCTATCAAAGCCAGTAAAAAGAAAGTGTGGGGGGGGGGGGGCTGTGTTGTGCTCTGTGTGTATGGACACACAGAGCTGACTTAGGGGTGAGCCCACACAATCGCTCCTATAGCAAGCAACTAGCTATGGGGCACTCGGTGGGAGGGAGGAGCCAGGAGCGCCAGCGGGGGACCCAAGAAGAGGAGGATCAGGGCTGCTCTGTGCAAAACCATTACAGAGTGGGTAAGTATGACGTTTGTTACCTTAAAAATAAATAAATGAAGGTTTAAAATCATATATCAACCCATCCCCCGCATGTCAGGGTGCGAGGGGTAACCCTGGATTCTGAACTATCCTTTCAGGCCCACATCCAATCCCTGTCCAAATCATCAACTTCCGCAACATCTCCAGAATACACCCCTTTTTACCAATGAGACCACAAAGCTCCTTATTCACTCCCTGGTTATCCCTCAACTACTGCAACTCCCTCCTCATTGGCCGACCTTTACATAGGCCACTCCCCCCTCCAGTCCATCATGAGTACTGCTGCCACGCTCATCCACCTTACCAACCAGTTAGTGACCTCCACCCCTCTCTGCCAATCCCTCCACTGGCCTCCACTCAGTGACCTCCACCCCTCTCTGCCGATCCCTCCACTGGCCTCCACTCAGTGACCTCCACCCCTCCCTGCCAATCCATCCACTGGCTTCCATTCAATGTCCTCCACCCCTTTCTGCCAATCCTTCCACTGGCCTCCGCTCAGTGTCCTCCACCCTTCTCTACCAATCCCTCCACTGGCTTACATTCAGTGTCCTCCACCCCTCTCTACCAAGCCATCCACTGGCCTCCACTCAGTGTCCTCCACCACTCTCTACCAATCCCTCCACTGGCCCCAATCAGTGTTCTTCACCCCTCTCTTCTAATCCCTCCACTGGCCTCCATTCAGTGTTCTCCACCCCTCTCTACCAATTCCTTCACTGGCTTCCACTCAATGTTCTCCACCTCTCTCTACCAATCCCTCCACTGTCCTCCACTCAGTGTCTTCCACCCCTCTTTGCCAATCCCTCCACTGGCCTCCACTCAGTGTCCTCCACCCCTCTCTGCCAATCCCTCCACTGGCCACCACTAAGTGTCCTCCACCCCTCTCTGCCAATCCCTCCACTGGCCTCCATTCAGTGTCCTCCACCTCTCTCTGCCAATCCCTCCACTGGCCTCCACTCAGTGTCCTCCACCCCTCTCTGCCAATCCCTCCACTGGCCTCCACTAAGTGTCCTCCACCCCTCTCTGCCAATCCCTCCACTGGCCTCCACTAAGTGTCCTCCACCCCTCTCTGTCAATCCCTCCACTGGCCTCCACTCAGTGTCCTTCACTGCTCTCTGCCAATCCCTCCACTGGCTTCCACTCGCCCAACGAATAAAATTCAAAATATTAACAACTTAGAAAACCATCCACAACTCTTCCCCCAGCTACATCACCAACCTGGTATCAAAATATCAACCAAACCGCTCTCTTCGATCCTCCCAAGACCTTCTGCTCTCTAGTTCCCGTGTCACCTCCTCCCATGCTCACCTCCAGGACTTCTCCCGAGCTTCTCCCATCCTATGGAACTCCCTACCCCAATCTGTCAGGCTGTCTCCTAATCTATCCACTTTTAGATGATCCATGAAAACCTCTTTAAAGAAGTCTATCCTGCTTCTACCTAGTAAACCGCCATTTATTTCCTCCATCAGCTCCTCCCCCCACAGCTATTACCTTTTGTATCACTCAACCCTTCCTCCTAGATTGTAAGCTCCCAGGATCAGGGCCCTCTGTTTCCTCTTGTACCAAATTGTATTGTAACTGTAATGTCCGCCTTCATTTTGTACATCGCTGCGCACACTGTTGGCGCCATATAAATCCTGTATTATAAGAAATAATCATATTAAACTGTGACACTCCATTATTGTCCTCGCATTTCTTTATCATTTCTTCTGCTGTATTATCCTCACCATGACTACAGATCCTGTTGCCAGGCAAAAGTTTGTGAAATGATGTACACACACACATATATATATATACACACACACACACATATATATATATACACACACACACACATATATATATACACACATATATATATATATACACACACACATATATACACACACACATATATATATATATACACACACACACATATATATATATATACACACACACACATATATATATACAGTGGGGATGGAAAGTTTGGGCCCCCCAGCTACAAATTTGTATTAATGAGCATAAAGAAGCCAAGGAAAGATGGAAAAATCTCCAAAAGGCATCAAATTACAGATTAGACATTCTTATAATATGTCAACAAAAGTTAGATTTTATTTCCATCATTTACACTTTCAAAATGACAGAAAACAAAAAAATGGCGTCTGCAAAAGTTTGGGCCCCCTGCAGAGTTAATATCTTGTACTGCCCCCTTTGGCAAGTATCACGGCTTGTAAACGCTTTTTGTAGCCAGCCAAGAGTCTTTCAATTCTTGATTGAGGTATCTTTGCCCATTCTTCCTTACAAAAGTCTTCCAGTTCTTTGAGATTTCTGGGCTGTCTGTCACGCACGGCTCTTTTAAGGTCTATCCATAGATTTTCAATGATGTTGAGGTCAGGAGATTCTGAAGGCCATGGCAAAACCTTCAGTTTACGCCTCTTGATGTAATCCCCCGTGGATTCCGAGGTGTGTTTAGGATCATTATCCATTTGTAGAAGCCATCCTCTCTTTAACTTCAGCTTTTTCACAGATGGCATCAAGTTACCATCCAAAATTTGCTGAAATTTTATTGAATCCATTTTTCCTTCTACTCGTGAGATGTTCCCTGTGCCACTGGCTGCAACACAACCCCAAAGCATGATTGATCCAACCCCATGCTTCACAGTTGGACAGAGGTTCTTTTCATTCAATTCTGTGCCCCTTCTTCTCCAAACGTACCTTTGCTCATTCCGGCCAAAAAGTTCAATTTTAACCTCATCGGTCCACAGAACTTGTTTCCAAAATGCATCAGGCTTGTCTATATGTTCATTTGCAAAGTTCAAACGATGATTTTTGTGGTGAGGACGTAGAAGAGGTTTTCTTCTGATGACTCTTCCATGAAGACCATATTTGTACAAGTATCTCTTTATAGTGGAATAGTGACCACAACTCCAGTGTCTGCCAGATCTTTCTGGAGGGATCGTGCAGTCAAACGTGGGTTTTGAATTATTTTTCTCACAATCCTGCGAGCTGTTCTGTCTGATATTTTTCTTGGTCTTCCAGATCTTGCTTTAACTTCCACTGTTCCTGATGACTGCCATTTCTTAATTACATTCTGAACAGAGGATATTGACATCTGAAAACGCTTTGCTATCTTCTTATAGCCTTCTCCAGCTTTGTGAGCGTCAACTATTTTCAGTTTCAGTTTTCTAGACAACTGCTTAGAAGAACCCATGATGCTGATTGTTGGGGCAAGGTCAGATGAGTCTGGGCATTTAAAACCTTTGAAATTGACATCACCTGGTCTTCCCAGACGATGATTGAGAACAATCCATGACACTGGCAGGTCTCAGCTTGGCAAAGAGGGCACTTGTACCATATCTCAGCAGGACTGTAGACTAGCGGATACTTGTACCATATCTCAGCAGGTCTGTGGGCTGACAGACACTTGTACCCTATCTCAGCAGGTCTGTAGACTAGCGGATACTTGTACCCTATCTCAGCAGGACTGTGGGCTGACCGACACTTGTACCATATCTCAGCAGGTCTGTGGGCTGGCCGACACTTGTACCATATCTCAGCAGGTCTGTGGGCTGGCCGACACTTGTACCCTATCTCAGCAGGTCTGTGGACTGACCGACACTTGTACCATATCTCAGCAGGTCTGTGGGCTGGCCGACACTTGTACCCTATCTCAGCAGGTCTGTGGGCTGACCGACACTTGTACCATATCTCAGCAGGTCTGTGGGCTGGCAGACACTTGTACCCTATCTCAGCAGGTCTGTGGGCTGACCGACACTTGTACCCTATCTCGGCAGGACTGTGGGCTGACCGACACTTGTACCATATCTCAGCAGGTCTGTGGGCTGGCCGACACTTGCACCATATCTCAGCAGGTCTGTGGGCTGACCGACACTTGTACCATATCTCAGCAGGTCTGTGGGCTGACCGACACTTGTACCATATCTCAGCAGGTCTGTGGGCTGGCCGACACTTGTACCATATCTCAGCAGGTCTGTGGGCTGGCCGACACTTGTTCTTTTTAAACAGTGCTATCTGCATACCTTTTTGGCAGAAAGAGGACTCCAGTGTGGAACAAAGCATCCGCCAAGAGCTCGGTCCTAAGCAATCCTATCTCCTGTTGTCCACAACGGGTTGCTTCACCAGAACAGTCCAGGGTGTGTTAAACATCCACCAAGTGTTCATTCTAGGACACCATCGCCACTGGCCCATTGCAGATGTACGGAAATGGGTCAAGGAAAATCTAGTCACCGAAATGCATCCAAGAAGAGTAAATCCTCTGGCCAGCACAGCAAAAGGTCTTTCAGAGCCTCTTCTCCAACCCACCCTGAAGTGGTGGCTTGTTGTGGCATTGCAAGGTGAATTGGTGGGCAAAGTGGTGTGCACATCCTATCTTAGGTAGGGATCACTTGACAAAGCTGCACATGCACAGCAATTAAAATTGTCCATTAGAGACACAGCAAAAAGACTTCTCCACCCAAAAGACAAAAAAAAAAAATGTCAAAGGAGATGGCAAATTATGGAATATACTGTAGTTCCGAAAGTAGCCACCTCTTTACAGAGAATGACAATCCACATAACGCTTCCACTTGAAGGTTCAGCGTCTTTTAGGGATCCAATGGACTGCAATATTGATACAGATCTGGAGAGGATGTACAGTGTGGCAGGACCATCCCCTATGGCCCTCAAACTTTGGGTGGCATTAATGGAGTCCTGTGGTTCGGGAGAAGTGCAATTCTTCAGGATGGCCGTGGACTTCATCGCAGAAGTGGCAGTACATCTAGTCAGAATGACAGCAACGTTAATGGCTCACACAGTTACACCTTAAGAGCCTTCTGGCTGAGGCATTGGTCTGGTGACGGTGCCTCTAAACACCGCCTTGACTCGACACTGTTTGATGGGAAGCCCCATTTTGTCAAGACCTTTAAAGCTGCCATTCAGCAGGTATCTGGTCTGAAGTCAGGCCTTATCCTGCAGGACAAGAAATGGCATCGTTAGTCCTTTCGCTCTTTCGGAAGAGTTAAGAATCTTTTCAAAGTGCGTACAGGCCTGGTGGGCCATGTTTCAGACATAAGGATGAATGTGAGTGCAGCATTTCCCAAGGGAGTCAAGTCCAAATCAAGCCATCCAGTTAGGTCTTCCAACAAGGCCTTCGGAAGGAGTCTCCGCCCAGCCCTCTCAAGTGGGAGAAAAATCATCTCCATTCCGGAAGGTCTGGGCGGAAGAAGTGGAGGATGCTAGAATTCTGGATATCATCCAAAGTGTTTATCTGCTAGAATTTGCAAAAAGGTCCCTCAGTATTACTTCCGGGGAACTCGGGTACCAATGTGTCCAGATGAACTGAATTGTGTGCACGCATATGTAACATACATGTGACATAAATGTACAGATTTGAGTAGATAAGATGTGATTTGTAGCAATATGTAATCGTAACTGTAGTTGCATTCCATTGTCATTAAAGATGTATTCAGTCAGAGGTACTCAGACACAGAGACTCATCAATTAGTGTCTGAAAAGCCAGCTTCCTCTGGATGTGACACCTAAGTGCTAATGAGGCTGTGTCACCTTCTGGTGAAACCTGTTTAAAGGAAATGGCTAGAGACATTTCGGCTTCATGACAGCAGGGGGTCTCCGATCTGTGTTTTGAGAGCTAAAAGTGTCTCCATACATCAAAGGGGTATGTTGCATCTCTCAGAAAAGCTAAAATATTAGTTGCAGAGAGATGGAAATGCTTCATTCCAATAGTGTACGTTGTGCGCCACACCAACATATAAAAACCATATTTGTGGCTTAGGTAGAAGGCCAGGAAAATGCAGGAAATGGTTAGGTGGCACTGGAGTGCGACAGTTGAACAGTGTTTGGTACTGTCACGACCGGACTGATGCGCTGGAGTTGGAAATCCAATCCCCGACTTGGTGTTTCAAGCCAGTCTTGGCCCGATTGAACTTGGGCAGGTCAGCACCCAGAACATCCTGTGGGCGGGTGCAGGAACACCCCCCAGTGTCAATTGGCCCCCTACGTTCATATCCCCATAAATGGAGTACTCGGGCATTGGGACATGGTGATTCGTATGGAGCTGGTTGATCGACCAACGGATTGCTGACTTTTCTGACTTGCTTCAGTCGCAGGGTAAATTTGGTAAAGTTTTACTTTTGTCTTTTATTCCCTTTTTATTTTATAGTGAATAGTCACTTGTGCGTCTTCTTGTATTTTTTGTATTTCTGTAACTTTTTATATTTTGTACATATTTTATGCTCCGCCCACTTTCGGGAAATTAAGGCTTAAAATTAATTAGTGACTTCTGTGTATTTAAGCTCGGGCTCATATCTTCGGAGAGATTGGAGAGATTGCATTGTATTGTATTTTAGTGCCTTTAAAAACGCTCGGTCAAGCTCATTGCCAATCTGTATGCGATTGCACTGTGTGTGGGCAGATTGCATGCAGATTGTAAAAGGTAAGAGATCTGCCAGACAGAGATCTGTGTGTGTGGGATGTCTCAGCAGACCGTTCTGCGGATTAACTGCTGGGTGGTGGCAGGCTACCTTTTGTGGTGTGTCTGGTGCGGGGGGGGGTGGACAGTGAAAGGGTGATTAACACCGGGGTTCAAGCTGTAGGATAGCTGGAGGGACCTTAGAAGGGTGTGATCACTAGTCTGCTCCTCAACCCCAATCAGTGCACCAGATTGTATATAAGATTTGTATCTGCCAGTGTGTGGTCGATCAGCTGGATTGGAGTGGAGTCTCCATCTGGTGGTGGCCAAAAGGTAGTGCGGGCTGTGGAAAGGTATCACGGCTGACCTTATATACGGTTTTATATATTCAAAGTTAAGTCCCCTTTATTCCCTCTTACCCCAAGTCACGGCCGCACGTGTGCACCTCGCTGTCGCTGTGGGCGTGGCGCGTGGGGGATCCGTGACAGCATATATAAAGGAATTGTTAACAGCTATTTTTCCTGTACCAAGACAAGAATGGGGCGAAGATAAGTGTTCCTCAGTGGATTGGGCAGACACCTATCTGCATGCCCCCATAGTTCTGGCTCATTATCGCTTTCTCAGGTTTGCATATAAGGGGCACTTTTCCAGTTCATTCTTTGCCTTTAGGGCTTTGCACCGCTCCCAGAACCTTCACAGGGCTGCTGTCAGCCATCATAGTTGTTCTGAGACTCAGGGGTCTTCAGATATTTCATTACCTCGATGACCTCCTTCTCTTGGCAAGGAGTCTTCTGATGGATCACGAGTCTCTAATCTGTAACGCTCAAATGCTTCAGGTGGATAATCAACCATTTAAAGAGTCAACTGCAATCAACACAGTTCCTGCTACATCTTTCTCCCCTAGAAGAAAGTTCAAAAGATCCATACTCGGACAAAGGAAGTAATGAGCAGGCCTTGCTTATCGGCAAGAGAGTGCATGCAGTACCTGGGCCTTCTGTTATCCACCATCCCAGTTGTTCCTTGGGTCAGATGCTGAAGAAGGAAGTTTCAATTCAGTGTCCTTCACTAGTGGGATCATCATGTTTTGAACCAGAAGATCCTCATATCAAGTCTGATAGCCCATTTGTTAACCTGGTGGATGGTTTTGCGCAATCGGAGGGGCAGTGTCCCTCTCAAAGCCTTCAGAACCAGGCTGGTGGGTTGGGGGAGTCCACAGCTTTGGTCACCAGGTACAAGGTCATTAGAAGAGGCGGACTACACAGAGTTCCTATTTGCCTAGAGTTAACATCTTCCCAATTCATTCTGCTAACATTCCAGTATCTGTTATGCAGAAAAGTGGTGAAGGTGCTTTCAGAAGATCGGACTACAGTGGCTTACTTGTCCGGTCAAGCGGGCACCAGAATCTTGCCTCTCCTGAGAGTAGCCGGTCAAATCTTCCTGTGAGCAGAAGGGAATTAACCCTTTCTTCATACCTCCCAGGAACGGAGAACATTAAGGCGGACAATCACGGCGAATGGGGCCTCGATTCAAAATTGTGGAAAAAGTTTGGGCGACACCAGACATGAATCTGATGGTGTCAGCAAGTAACTTCCTGCTTCCCTCTACTTCTTCTAATGACCCGCTAACCTTGGGTCAAGATGTCCTTTCCAGGCTGTGGAGGTTTCGCCTAGTGCACATCTTTCCTCTAATTCTAAGGGTTATCCTGAAGATACAACGTGAAGTGGGAGCAATAATAGCCCTGCTCTTTTGGTCGAGCCGGCCTTGGTTTCCCCTTGTATGGAGGATAAGGCTAGAACAACCAATTCCACTCCTAGTTTGCTTGGATCTCCTGGTTCAGAACGGGGTGTTCCATCTGAACCCCACGAGTCAGAAATGAATGGCTTGGAAGTTGAGAGATGATCTCTAAGACATCTGGTGATGTCAAAGGGCGTAGTTGACACCTTGTTGCAAGCTAGGAAAAAGTCAACTATTTCAACCATCCATCAGATATGGAAGCCTTTCTTTTTGGGGCTCTTTCTGGCAAAAATTGGAATGCTTCAACTCCCTCGGTATCTAATGTTCTTAAATTCCTGCAAAACCCGGCCTGGCTTATAATTAGTTTCAGATTCAAGGTTCAGTCCTCTCGGCCACGGCAAGTAAAAGTTGGGCCTTTAACCCTTTGGCCATTCATTTTCTGAAGGCAGCAGTGAAGATTAGATCACTAGTGAGAATTTGTCACCTGATAACTTCGTGTTCCTTAATCCATGTGGCTCCTAGGACATATTTCTTGATGACGATGGCTACCACAAGGAGAGTATCTGACATGTATGCCTTTTTATCTAGAGACCCATACTGCTGGATCCTCCAAGACAGGGTCATTCTGAGACGGGTCCCACATTTCTTCCAAAAAATGTCAACTTCATCCCAAATAAGTTAGGAGTCCATACTTTCACCTTTTCTGGAAGATGGGTCAGAGGATGAGTGGAAGAAGTTAGATCTGGTTCCTTCATTCTCAGTATATCTGAAATGCACGGAGGACATCTGTGAACGAGATAGTTTTCATACCTTTCATCAAGGTCCAAGGAAGGGCTTTGCAGTACTACCCAAGGTCATGTCTTCGTGGATTGCCAAGACCATTCAGATTGTCTACAAAGTCCTAGGCTTGCCACCACCTTTGGAAGTGAAAGCTAATTCAATGAGAAGCATCTCCGTTTCATGGGCAGCGTATGCTAAATTGCCAGCAAAGGCAGTTTGCACACACACACATATTTGTTAAAATATATTCTTCAGATTTTTAACATATATTTTTACATATATTTGCAAATGCATACCAAAAATGTAGATTGAATGTATTTTTAAAGACATGCGGTATATTTGAAACATATTTTAAAAAAATTGTTCATATAATTTTGTAATCAAAACGCATTTCAATATAATTATATATATATATATATATATATATATATATATATATATATATATATACACACAGTGGGGATGGAAAGTTTGGGCACCCAAGCTAAAATTTGTATTAATGTGCATAAAGAAGCCAAGGAAAGATGGAAAAATCTCCAAAAGGCATCAAATTACAGATTAGACATTCTTATAATATGTCAACAAGTTAGATTTTATTTCCATCATTTACACTTTCAAAATAACAGAAAACAAAAAAATGGCGTCTGCAAAAGTTTGGGCCCCCTGCAGAGTTAATATCTTGTACTGCCCCCTTTGGCAAGTATCACAGCTTGTAAACGCTTTTTGTAGCCAGCCAAGAGTGTTCTCAATCATCGTCTGGGAAGACCAGATGATGTCAATCTCAAAGGTTTTAAATGCCCAGACTCATCTGACCTTGCCCCAACAATCAGCACCATGGCTTCTTCTAAGCAGTTGTCTAGAAAACTGAAACTGAAAATAGTTGACGCTCACAAAGCTGGAGAAGGCTATAAGAAGATAGCAAAGCGTTTTCAGATGTCAATATCCTCTGTTCGGAATGTAATTAAGAAATGGCAGTCATCAGGAAGAGTGGAAGTTAAAGCAAGATCTGGAAGACCAAGAAAAATATCAGACAGAACAGCTCGCAGGATTGTGAGAAAAACAATTCAAAACCCACGTTTGACTGCACGATCCCTCCAGAAAGATCTGGCAGACACTGGAGTTGTGGTCACTATTCCACTATAAAGAGATACTTGTACAAATATGGTCTTCATGGAAGAGTCATCAGAAGAAAACCTCTTCTACGTCCTCACCACAAAAATCATCGTTTGAACTTTGCAAATGAACATATAGACAAGCCTGATGCATTTTGGAAACAAGTTCTGTGGACCGATGAGGTTAAAATTGAACTTTTTGGCCAGAATGAGCAAAGGTACGTTTGGAGAAGAAGGGGCACAGAATTGAATGAAAAGAACCTCTGTCCAACTGTGAAGCATGGGGTTGGATCAATCATGCTTTGGGGTTGTGTTGCAGCCAGTGGCACAGGGAACATCTCACGAGTAGAAGGAAAAATGGATTCAATAAAATTTCAGCAAATTTTGGATGGTAACTTGATGCCATCTGTGAAAAAGCTGAAGTTAAAGAGAGGATGGCTTCTACAAATGGATAATGATCCTAAACACACCTCGAAATCCACGGGGGATTACATCAAGAGGCGTAAACTGAAGGTTTTGCCATGGCCTTCAGAATCTCCTGACCTCAACATCATTGAAAATCTATGGATAGACCTTAAAAGAGCCGTGCGACAGACAGCCCAGAAATCTCAAAGAACTGGAAGACTTTTGTAAGGAAGAATGGGCAAAGATACCTCAAACAAGAACTGAAAGACTCTTGGCTGGCTACAAAAAGCGTTTACAAGCTGTGATACTTGCCAAAGGGGGCAGTACAAGATATTAACTCTGCAGGGGGCCCAAACTTTTGCAGACGCCATTTTTTTGTTTTCTGTTATTTTGAAAGTGTAAATGATGGAAATAAAATCTAACTTTTGTTGACATATTATAAGAATGTCTAATCTGTAATTTGATGCCTTTTGGAGATTTTTCCATCTTTCCTTGGCTTCTTTATGCACATTAATACACATTTTTAGCTGGGGTGCCCAAACTTTCCATCCCCACTGTATATATCAAAATTTTTTTATTGAAATATATTGAATGTGACCAAAATTGTAGCATTTCAAATACATGTCAATATATTTGGGAAGAATATTTTTAAAATATATTTCAAATATATTTTTCTTCCATGTGGGAACTATGTAAAAGAGAGCATGGGACCCCCCACCCCCCATGTGACAGTGCTTAGGGGGGTGCAGTGAAGACATTCACCCGGCTCAGCTCCAAAATGCACAGAGCCTGGATTGGTGAACCAGGGAGAAGGTGAGCACTGGCCCCGAATGATCAGGTCACAGCAACCCCGAGGCTCCCCTCGCACTACTGCGTTTCAAACGGCGGGCAGAATCGTTGCAATTTGAAAACGCGCTGTGAAAACGCACATTTGCATGTTCAGGTGCCATTCCTTTCAACAACACCTAAAAAAAAACGCAAACACATTCGGGGGACGCATGGCACCCCCCCCCCCCCAAAAAAAAAAGGTTCCAGAAATGAACGGCACCTGAACGCTCGCTTTCACATTTTCACAGCGCTTTCTTCAAAAACACGGACGGAATCACGGCGATTCCAAAACGCCCTGGTGAGAATGGAGCCTAATTTACTGAAGGAGCACGGAATATTTCACTTGGCTATTAAAACAAGCCCTGGCGATCCATGCGGGTGTGTAAAAAAACACTAAAATGTGGAAAAGCTGTGTTTTTTGGATGTCTTTTTGAGCAAATTTTTTTGTTCGTAAAAAAAAACACTAAAAAAAGTGGAAAAACTTTTTGGAATTTTTTTTGAGCAATTTTTTTTTTTTAAACACTAAAAAACACGGACAAACTGTTTTTGGGTGTCTTTTTGAGCAAATTTTTTTGTGTATAAAAAACATTAAAATTGTGTTTCTGGACATCTTTTTGAGCAAAATTTTTGTGTGTGTAAAAAAGAATGGAAAAACTGTTTTTGGGCGTCTTTTTGAGCAAATTTTTATTTTATTTAAAAAAAAACACGTGTGTAAGTTTTTTAGAAGTTTTTTTGAGAATTTTTTTTTGTGTGTAAAAAAAAAAAAAAAAACATCAAAAAACAAGGAAAAACTGCTTCTGGACGTCGTTTTGAGCAAATTTGTTTTTGTGTAAAAGAAAAAAAAAGCGGAAAAACTGTTTTTAGACGTCTTTTGAGCTATTTTTTTTATGGAAATAAACACTAAAAAAGTGGAAAAACTGTGTTTCTGGATATCTTTTTGAGTAAAAAAAGGCAAAACGCTAATGCAAAAACACTGAAAAATTCACTTTTTTAACGCGACTTTACATAGTGAAAGCTACCAGCATTTTTAAAATGTCACGTGTGCATGGAGCCTTAGGAAACCTGCCCTGAGAAATGCCGTGCAGCTGTCATTGGAGAGCATGCACGTAGGAAGTGGCTGTAAATAGGTTGCTAAAGATCTGCAGCACTAAGATGCAAAAAAGGTGGGAAGTATTGTTTATTTAATAAAAAAAAAAAGACAATTTTTTTATGATTCGCAATGAATAGAACAAAGTAACTTCCGTTCACTTGGAGTTTGCATCTACTTTAACCACTTGCCGCCCAGCCACTGTACATATACGGCGGCAGGGCGGCACTCACAGGCAAAACCGCGTTTTAAAACGTGTGTTTTGTAAACAAATAGGAGGTGCGCGCGAGGCGTGCCGCCGCCCTATCTGTCCCGCCAATCACCGCTGCAGATGTGAGTCGCCGGGTCACAGCCGCTTCTTAGCGGCTGTTTCCCAGCGATCGGCGGCAAACAGTGACAGAGAGCACAGCTGCAGTAGCTGTGCTGTCTGTCACTTCCCTGTCAGCTCGAGGATGAGCTGATCGAGAAAGAACAGTTTCTCTTTCTCCATCAGCCTTGTCCCGCCCAGCACACACCCCCGCCCCGCCCCCTAGTAAAACACTCCCCTCACTCCTATAACCCTTCCCTGCAAAATAAAGTTAACCCCTTCCTCCCCAGTGCCATTAGTACAGTGTCAGTGTTTTTTTTTTTTTTGCACTGATCACTGTGTTAGTGTTTTTGGGGATGTCAGTGACCCCAAGTCAGTACCCCCCAATGTCAGAATGTCCGCCGCAGTCCCGCCATAATTCGCTGATCGCCGCCATTATTAGTATAAAAAAACCCTAAAAATCCCAGTATCTTTCCCGCCATTTGTAAACGCTATAACTTTCACGTAAACCAATTAATTTACACGTATTGTTTTTTTTTTTAGCAAAGACATGTCGCAGAATGCGTTTTGGCAGAAATTTATGACTAAATTTGATTTTTGCATTTTTTTTTTTTTACTTGACATGTTTTATAGCAAAAAGTCCAAAATATTGTTTTTTTTTCTCAAAATTGTCAGCCTTTTTTTTATAGCACAAAAAATAAAAACCGCACAGGCAATCAAATACCACCGAAAGAAAGCTCAATTTGTGGGGAAAAAAAGGATGTAAATTTGATTTATGTACCGTATTGCATGACCGCGCAATTGTCCGTTAAACTAGCGCAGCGCAGTATAGCAGAAAAATGGCGTAAATCGCAGTATCTATACCATAGTTTGTAGACGCTATAACTTCCACACAAAGCAATCAATATACACTTATTGGGATTTTTTTCACCAAAAACATGGAGCAGAATACATTTTGGCCTAAATTTATAACCAACTTTGAGTTTACTATATATTATTTATAGCTGAAAGTAAAAAATATTGTTTTTCTTCAAAAATTTTGGCCTTTTTTTGTTTATAGCGTGAAAAATAAAAAGCGCACGGGTGATCAAATACCACCGAAAGAAAGCTCTATTTGTGTGAAAAAAAGGACGTAAATTTTGTTTGGGTGCAGCGTTGCATGACCGCGCAATTATCGGTTGAATTAGTGCAGCGCCGAGTAGCAAAAAGAGGCGTGGTCATTAAGGGGGGTAAATCCTCTGGAGGTCAAGTGGTTAACAATACCAAAAAGCTAAAACAAACCAAAAAAAAAAAAAAACCATACAAACTATAAAAAAATAAAATTTTTTACTAAACACCAAAATGCCCAAAAGATCATTAAAAAAAATGCTCATAACGTTCCATATCAAACGTATGAGGTGGATTGTTCTGTGTCTGAATAGGCATTTTGCAAGTTTATATGATTTGAAGACAAATATATTTATTATCAACTTTCAGCAATTTGAGCTTTTTTTTGGAAATTTTCAAAATTCACCGATACTGACACAATGATAAATGTTATAAGACAGATTTATTAGACATGCGGAATGTTTGTTTATTCTTTCATTTGTTACTATCTGTTCTAACACATCACAATAATTTAAATATTTTATATATATCTATACACACACACATAATATATACATACATTACATACGTACCCGCAGGACCGCGCTGCGGAGCAATCTGTCACAGTCGTGTACCCCGGACATGGCCGATGACAGTTCTGTGTACCGGCCCCAATGCCACTACCATGTGCCCTGCTGTGACCAATCACAGCAGGTCACATGACAGTTGTATACAATGGATGGCTTCATTCATGCCATCCATTGTATACTAGGGTGTCTAGCTGTGAACGGTCACAGCGATCACATGCACAAGCTGGGCCAATCACAGCCATTAACTGCTTGCTTATAGCAAAGAAATTCTTTGCTATAAGCAATCAAATTGTGTAAAAAAAGAAAAAGTGATCACTTCCCCAAAGTAGTACAATGTTACTATGATAACATTATACTACTTTGATCATAGTGTAATATGGAAAAAAAAGAGAAAAAATTTAATGAAAAATAAAAAAATTATTTATTTTAAATAATTACAACAAAAATTATCAGTTTTTTTTTCGTACTGTCACCAGTGTCCCTGATCACCGCCATGCCAGTTATATGCTGACGCTGGACTGCACTGGTGACAGGATGTAGAAAAAAAAATTTGTGAAAATAATTTTTTCCATTTCTTAATTTTCCAAAAAATTATGACAAAAAAATTACAACGTCAAAAAACTCGACATGCCTCTTATGAAATACGCTGTACTGTCTACTTTGCAAAAACGGGTCCTGTCCTGACATTTGGGGGATATCTGTACTGTCCTGACATTTGGGGGATATCTGTACCGTCCTGACATTTGGGGGATATCTGTACTGTCCTGACATTTGGGGATATCTGTCCTGTCCTGACATTTGGGGGATATCTGTCCTGTCCTGACATTTGGGGGATATCTGTACTGTTCTGACATTTGGGGGATATCTGTACCGTCCTGACATTTGGGGGATATCTGTACCGTCCTGACATTTGGGGATCTGTCCTGTCCTGACATTTGGGGGATATCTGTACTGTCCTGACATTTGGGGGATATCTGTACTGTCCTGACATTTGGGGGATATCTGTCCTGTCCTGACATTTGGGGGATATCTGTACTGTCCTGACATTTGGGGGATATCTGTACCGTCCTGACATTTGGGGGATATCTGTACCGTCCTGACATTTAGGGATATCTGTCCTGTCCTGACATTTGGGGGATATCTGTACCGTCCTGACATTTGGGGGATATCTGTACCGTCCTGACATTTGGGGGATATCTGTACCGTCCTGACATTTGGGGGATATCTGTACCGTCCTGACATTTGGGGGATATCTGTACTGTCCTGACATTTGGGGGATATCTGTACCGTCCTGACATTTGGGGGATATCTGTACCGTCCTGACATTTGGGGGGATATCTGTACCGTCCTGACATTTGGGGGATATCAGTACTGTCCTGACTGTC
Organism: Staurois parvus; assembly: GCF_062004578.1. Classification (NCBI taxonomy): domain Eukaryota; kingdom Metazoa; phylum Chordata; class Amphibia; order Anura; family Ranidae; genus Staurois; species Staurois parvus. The sequence continues at coordinate 196,688 of NW_028319917.1, forward strand.
AGAGGAAAAGATGAGGAAGCCCGGGTAAATGCGCCAATACGCATAATGGCCACGCCAATTAGCGCAAAGAAGTGCGCATGCGACACGTAATCATGCATATTTGTGCACGAAAACGCACCAGCACACGCAGGGTGCATTAATTGCTGACACTTAGTGGCCTTTATAAGGACTGCAGCTCTTCTCAGTGATGGCTGGATTATCGGCAGCCCCTCCCGTTCCTTTGTTTCCAGCTCATTATCCATTACTGACCCGGCTTGATCCTGACCTTGCTCCTGTCTGATGCTCTGTGTATGATCCCGGCTTGATCCTGACCTCGCTCCTCTCTGATGCTCTGTGTATTATCCCGGCTTGATCCTGACCTCGCTCCTGTCTGATGCTCTGTGTATGATCCCGGCTTGATCCTGACCTCGCTCCTGTCTGATGCTCTGTGTATGACCCCGCCTTGATCCTGACCTCGCTCCTGTCTGATGCTCTGTGTATGACCCCGGCTTGATCCTGACCTAGCTCCTGTCTGATGCTCTGTGTATGACCCCGGCTTGATCCTGACCTCGCTCCTCTCTGATGCTCTGTGTATGACCCCGGCTTGATCCTGACCTCGCTCCTGTCTGATGCTCTGTGTATGATCCCGGCTTGATCCTGACCTCGCTCATGTCTGATGCTCTGTGTATGATCCCGGCTTGATCCTGACCTCGCTCCTGTCTGATGCTCTGTGTATGACCCCGGCTTGATCCTGACCTCGCTCCTGTCTGCTGCTCTGTGTATGACCCCGGCTTGATCCTGACCTTGCTCCTGTCTGATGCTCTGTGTATGATCCCGGCTTGATCCTGACCTCGCTCCTGTCTGATGCTCTGTGTATGACCCCGGCTTGATCCTGACCTCGCTCCTGTCTGCTGCTCTGTGTATGACCCCGGCTTGATCCTGACCTCGCTCCTGTCTGATGCTCTGTGTATGACCCCGGCTTGATCCTGACCTCGCTCCTGTCTGCTGCTCTGTGTATGACCCCGGCTTGATCCTGACCTCGCTCCTGTCTGCTGCTCTGTGTATGACCCCGGCTTGATCCTGACCTCGCTCCTGTCTGATGCTCTGTGTATGATCCCGGCTTGATCCTGACCTCGCTCCTCTCTGATGCTCTGTGTATGACCCCGGCTTGATCCTGACCTCGCTCCTCTCTGATGCTCTGTGTATGATCCCGGCTTGATCCTGACCTCGCTCCTCTCTGATGCTCTGTGTATGACCCCGGCTTGATCCTGACCTCGCTCCTCTCTGATGCTCTGTGTATGATCCCGGCTTGATCCTGACCTCGCTCCTGTCTGATGCTCTGTGTATGATCCCGGCTTGATCCTGACCTCGCTCCTGTCTGATACTCTGTGTATGACCCCGGCTTGATCCTGACCTCGCTCCTCTCTGATGCTCTGTGTATGATCCCGGCTTGATCCTGACCTCGCTCCTGTCTGCTGCTCTGTGTATGACCCCGGCTTGATCCTGACCTCGCTCCTCTCTGATGCTCTGTGTATGATCCCGGCTTGATCCTGACCTCGCTCCTGTCTGATGCTCTGTGTATGATCCCGGCTTGATCCTGACCTCGCTCCTCTCTGATGCTCTGTGTATGATCCCGGCTTGATCCTGACCTCGCTCCTGTCTGATGCTCTGTGTATGATCCCGGCTTGATCCTGACCTCGCTCCTGTCTGATGCTCTGTGTATGATCCCGGCTTGATCCTGACCTCGCTCCTGTCTGCTGCTCTGTGTATGACCCCGGCTTGATCCTGACCTCGCTCCTCTCTGATGCTCTGTGTATGATCCCGGCTTGATCCTGACCTCGCTCCTGTCTGATGCTCTGTGTATGATCCCGGCTTGATCCTGACCTCGCTCCTCTCTGATGCTCTGTGTATGATCCCGGCTTGATCCTGACCTCGCTCCTGTCTGATGCTCTGTGTATGATCCCGGCTTGATCCTGACCTCGCTCCTGTCTGATGCTCTGTGTATGATTCTATATATGAATCGAAAATCTAATACAATTCATATCATTATAATACAATCCACACGTGAATCCACTGCAAGTGGTGAACACTAAAACCACGTCTGTTAGCGATCCACTCAATTCAGTGCTAACACACTTATCTCTATGCAAACGTGTAAATTGTGATGGGACTTCAAAAACCAACTTTGCAGATAGTTATCTGCATCAAAACCCCATTTTAATGTGCACACAAATAAGTGAAAAATATACCAAATATACTGTGTATACTCCAACTCGTGTAGCAATAAATAACTAGAAAAAGTACAATTTGTGGGGAAATTGTGTGAAGTGTTCTTGCAGCCAACCCTAACCAAGTGATTGATGAAATGTAAGCAGTGCACATGGCAAGCCTGACAGAGGGAGAAATGCATTTCAACTTTAATTTTGCAGCTAACAGTCTAGCTGCCTGCTGACTCACCTTCAGTTGCTATGGCAACTCACTCACTCACTCACAGCAAGCTGAGAGGAGCTTTTATAAACAAACTGCTCCAACTTGCTCACTTCACTGGTGGTTGCCATCTTCAAATGGTTATAATTTTAAAAGTATAAATCCGACAGCAAAGAACTTTATATTGTGAGAATCACAAGACCCAGACCTACATTTTGATGCATAGTATGTCTCTGAAATACTAAACATGAAGGCACAGTCGCAGTTTAAAAATGTCCCTTCAAATTTCAGGTGGCTGCGAGTGAAGTTTCAATGAAAGTCAATGGGAGGGGTGAGTTGCAAACAAATGGTCATATTGTGAAAACAATCAGGACTAGGGCTTATGGGTTTTTGTTTTTTTTTTTCAAAATTGTTTGTCTTTTTTGTTAATTTAGCAAAAAATATTAAATTAAATACCACCAAAAGAAAGCTCTAGTTGTGTGAACAAAATTGATAAAAGTTTAGTTTGGGTACAGTGTTGCACGACTGCACAATTCAATCATTCAAAATGTGAGAGCGCCAAAAGCTTAAAATTGGCCCGGAGAGGAAGGGGGTAAAAGTGCTCGGTATTTACAAAAATAAAATAAAAAAAACAAAAACACAATTCGGAGATTTCCATTACCGTTTACCGCCAAATGAAAGCCCAATCTGTCCCGAGAAATATGCGGGATAATTCACCGGCATGACGATGCGTACAGATTTACTAACATACGTCAAAGTTGCAAAATTGGCGTTAAGATTTGTTTGACGCTTAACTCCCAAGTAAAAAAAAAAAAGAAAAGAAATTTTTTTTTTCCCAGTTGCTTCATGAAAATGAATGACCCCCAATGCTGTGTGTCTCGTTGGTGGATGTTGCTGCGTGGGGTACAAAGTCTAACATTCGTGCATTCTGATGCTGCTGTAAGCGCCAATTTTTTGATTGCACGAGAGGCGGATAAACATCACAACCTCCCATCCTCCGGAATTTCATGCTGCCATGCTCAGGGCAAGCTCAGGTAGAAATCCTTTCATTCAGGTGGAAATCAACGTTCTGAAGAGACAAACATGAAAGAGAAAATGTATATTCTGAATAACACGGAGCTTTAATTATGAGATCAATGAATAGAACATGAAACAATGTAACAAAATGTAATAATAAACTGCAAACTGGTAATGAAAAACAGGGGCCACAAAGGGAAGCAATCCTATGCCCACCACTGTGAGTGCGGGCCTGGGAAGGGGCTCAGCTCGGCTCCAAGCAACTGGATGGATCCCACGAAGCCGCACGTCTCTGCCTGGGCTCCTGTCAGGCCACGCCCCCCAAATGTGTTTTGCTCCGCCCCTCAGAGCTTAATCATAGGATCCCCATGATTAACTGCTTCCGCTCCGCCCTATAGCAGAAATACTGCTACAAGGCGGCACGGCTGTGCAAAATCAGGTATATATACGTGATTTTGCAGTTCTGGGTAGGGAACTTAAAATCTTAAGAATATATTTTAAAAAAATATATTTTTTTTAAATATATATTCTTCAGATTTTTTTTAACATATAAAAAAGTCATTTTAACATATATTTGTAAATGCGTTCCAAAAATGTAGATTTGTATTTTTAAAGACATACAGTATATGTATGTAGATATTTATATATATATATATGTGTGTATGTATATATGTGACGGGAGTGACTTTTGGGGGTGGGGGGACCCCTGTCTCAGCTCCCCATGTTCCCATTATGTGTAAGTCACCCTGTGCCTGTTAGGGGTACGGGGTGAAATGTTATAATATTGGTGTGGGGGCTGTTCATTGTTTGCTGCCATGCGGCTGCATCCCATTGTTCTAGCAAACTATTATGGGATGTAATGTTTGTGTATTGGTGTGGGGGTTGTCCATTGTTCACAGCCAGGTGGTGCATCCTATTGTTCTATTGTGTGGCTTGGTTTAATGGGGGGTGTTTCCGGCAGCCCTCCCTCCTGATGGGACGGCCTGCTGATGTGTTTCCTGTTACTGGGTGTATTGCCCCGCCCTGTGTATATATCTTGTGTTTGTGATAAAATAAAGCAGGTCTACTTCCTGCCTTAAGAAGCTGGTGCTGTATGGTCCTACATGGTCAGCGGTGGGGTCCGTAGATGGTGTTCGGACGGGAGTCTAACCGAAATACCCTAGCACAGTCGGGTCCGGTTCCGTTACATTGGTGGCAGTGGTGGGATTGTGCTTCCAAGCTGTGAACACGTCCAAACCACCACCGGGATACAAGATCAGGAAAGGAGACGTCAGTCACCCCAGTGGAGATATGGACCTGGCATTAGAGTTCCTGGGGCTGCTGCAGACCATTCTTGTATCATGCCCCAGGACTACACTCCACTGAAACTGCCCTACTAAAACTCATTAATGATCTACTAACAGCTAAAACCAATGGCCACTACTCCGTACTCATCCCAACCAATGGCCACTACTCCGTACTCATCCCAACCAATGGCCACTACTCCGTACTCATCCCAACCAATGGCCACTACTCCGTACTCATCCCAACCAATGGCCACTACTCCGTACTCATCCCAACCAATGGCCACTACTCCGTACTCATCCCAACCAATGGCCACTACTCCGTACTCATCCCAACCAATGGCCACTACTCCGTACTCATCCCAACCAATGGCCACTACTCCGTACTCATCCCAACCAATGGCCACTACTCCGTACTCATCCCAACCAATGGCCACTACTCCGTACTCATCCCAACCAATGGCCACTACTCCGTACACCTCCCAATCAATGGCCACTACTCCGTACTCATCCCAACCAATGGCCACTACTCCGTACTCATCCCAACCAATGGCCACTACTCCGTACTCATCCCAACCAATGGCCACTACTCCGTACTCCTCCCAACCAATGGCCACTACTCCGTACTCCTCCCAACCAATGGCCACTACTCCGTACTCCTCCCAACCAATGGCCACTACTCCGTACTCCTCCCAACCAATGGCCACTACTCCGTACTCCTCCCAACCAATGGCCACTACTCCGTACTCCTCCCAACCAATTGCCACTACTCCGTACTCATCCCAACCAATTGCCACTACTCCGTACTCCTCCCAACCAATGGCCACTACTCTGCAGCTTTTGATACGGTTGACCATCCCCTCCTCCTCAAAAAACTCCAGTCTCTTGGCCTCCGAGACTCTGCTCTCTCTTGGTTCTCCTCCTACCTATCGCAGCGCTCCTTCAGCGTTACCTATAATGCTGCCTCCTCCTTTTCACTCCCTCTCTCTGTAGGGGTCCCTCAAGGTTCTGTCTTTGGACTCCTTCTCTTCTCCATCTACACCTCCTCCCTTGGTCACTTGATAAACTCCCACAGCTTCAACTACCACCTCTATGCTGATGACACACAAATCTATCTTTCTACCCCTCACCTCACCCCTTCAGTCTCCTCCTCACGTCACCCCTTCAGTCTCCACTCGCATTACTAACCTACTAAGTGACATATCGGCATGGATGTCACTCCACTACCTCAAACTCAATTTTTCCAAAACTGAGCTTAGTATTCCCCCCAGCCCGTGCCCCCTCCCCTGACTTCTCCATCAAGATCAATAATACGACCATCAGTCCCTCCCATCATGCCAGGGAAGTAGGTGTAATCCTAGACTCCCATCTGTCCTTTCACCAAATCCAATCACTGTCCAAATCTTGTAGACTTCACCTCCGCAACATCTCCAAGATACGCCCGTTCCTAACCCCCGGAAACCACTAGGCAACTTATTCACTCCCTGGTTATCTCTCGCCTTGACTATTGTAACTCCCTCCTCATTGGCCGACCTTATCACAGGTTATCCCCTCTTCAGTCTATCATGAATGCTGCTGCCAGACTCATCCACCTTACTAACCGTTCTGTATCTGCCTCCCCTCTCTGCCAATCCCTCCACTGGCCTCCATTCAGTGTCCTCCACCCCTCTCTGCCAATCCCTCCACTGGCCTCCACTCAGTGTCCTCCACCCCCCTCTGCCAATCCCTCCACTGGCTACCACTTAGTATCCTCCACCCCTCTCTGCCAATCCCTCCACTGGCCTCCATTTAGTGTCCTCCACCCCTCTCTGCCAATCCCTCCACTGGCCTCCATTTAGTGTCCTCCACCCCTCTCTGCCAATCCCTCCACTGGCCTCCATTTAGTGTCCTCCACCCCTCTCTGCCAATCCCTCCACTGGGCTCCATTCAGTGTCCTCCATCCCTCTCTGCCAATCCCTCCACTGGCTTCCCATTGCCCAATGGATAAAATTAAAAACATTAACAATAACGTATAAAGCCATTTATAACTCCGCCCCAAATTACATCACCAATCTTGTCTCCAAATATCACCCAAACCGTACTCTTCGCTTCTTGCAGGACCACCTGCTCTCTAGCTCCCTTGTCTCCTCCTCCCATGCTCATCTCCAGGACTTCTCCAGAGTCTCCCCCATCCTCTGGAACTCTCGACCCTAATTTATCAGACTACAGCCTACTATGCCCACTTTTAGGCGATCTCTGAAAACCTCTCTCTTCAGGGAAGCCTATCCTTCCCTCAGCTAATACTGGAATCTTCTACTCTTCCAACCACTCCATCCCCCACAGTTACTACCGTTTGTACTACTAGCCCCTCCCTCTTAGATTGTAAGCTCCCAGGTTCAGGGCCCTCCTATCCCTCTTGTATTGAACTGTATTGTTGCTGTATTGTCTCCCTGTATATTGTACAGCGCTGAGCACACTGTTGGAGGCATAAATCCTGTATAATAATAATGAAGGACTGTGTCTACGGATGAGTACCTGGAGCTCAGGCAGCGGATTCGGGTGGTCCTTTGGAGAGGAGCCCTCCAGGTTGCTGGTATGGACAAGGGCAAGTGCTATCCAACCCCAGGGGAACGGGCCAGGGACCAATGGAAGTTACGGATGCTATTCCTGGGAGAGCGACCCCAGGAGCAATGGGTGGCCAAGTTGGACAGGCTGGTCCAGCAGGAGATAAAGCTGGACAACAGATATCAGCCTCTGCAGTGGTACGCAGAGCAGAAATATTTAGGGGTGACAACAGAATGCTCTCCGGAGGGATATGACTTTGGGGACCCTGGATTGTTGTGGGAGAGCCTTACAGATCTTCTTGTGTTTGGCGATGAAGGAGAACCTACCCTGGAGGAGTTGCGAGAAGGCAGAGAGGCTATGTTCGGTCTCACAGGGGTCTCAGAGCTTGAACCAAATCTGGAATACCTGCTGAAGAAAGAACTGCATCTGGAAAGGGCATACAGGCAACTGCTAAAACATGTTCGGCAGCATGCCGAAGAATCGGCAGTGGAAATTCCAGAGACTGGGGATTTGATAGACTTTTCTGCTGAGGAAACACAACCTGGTAAGCCTCCAGCAGAAGAGCTGGGAACAGAGCCAAACATTACTGAACTCTGCCCAGCACTGGTAACATCTTCTGGATTCCACGGACAGGAGATGGTGAACCCCAATCTCCAGATACCAGTTCCAGAGACTGGGGATTTGATTGACTTTTCTGCTGAGGAGGAACCAGCCGGAGAGCCTCCAGCAGAAGAGCTGGCATCAGGGCCTGGCGTGGGTGACCTCTGCCCACAACAATCAGCACTGCAGGAGCTACAGGAAGAGGATGCAATTGGCACTTTACAATGGCAGCTTCAGCTGATGTCCATGGATGGGACTTCGGTCTCCACTGACACAACCCCAGAAAAAGGTCTGGCATTGGGACAGGAGGACGTCAGCCTTACTTTGACTTGATGGACATCCCTCAGTGTTCGCTGTCTGTGATTTACTCCTACGTTAGTCTCCTGCCGAAAGGGGAGATATGTGACGGGAGTGACTTTTGGGGGTGGGGGGACCCCTGTATCAGCTCCCCATGTTTCCATTATGTGTAAGTCACCCTGTGCCTGTTAGGGGTACAGGGTGAAATGTTCTAATATTGGTATGGGGGTTGTCCATTGTTCACGGCCATGTGCTGCATCCCATTGTTCTATTGTGTGTCTTGGTGGTGTTTCCGGCAGCCCTCCCCCCTGATGGGGCGGCCTGCTGATGTGTTTCCTGTTCCTGGTTGTATTTCCCCGCCCTGTGTATATATCTTGTGTTTGTATTAAAATAAAGCAGTTTTTACTTCCTGTCTTAAGAAGACTGGTGCTGTCTCGTCCTGTGTGGTCAGCGGTGGGGTTCGTGGATCTGTGTTCGGACAGGGAAGTGGTCATTGGAAGGAATAGTGCCTCATCATTGGTGTCACTGGGAGGAATAGTGCCCCATCATTGGTGTCAGTGGGAAAAAATAGTGCCCCATCGTTGGTGTCAGTGGGAGGAATAGTGCCCCATCGTTGGTGTCAGTGGGAGGAATAGTGCCCCATCATTGGTGTCAGTGGGAGGAATAGTGCCCCATCATTGGTGTCAGTGGGAGGAATAGTGCCCCATCATTGGTATCAGTGGGAGGAATAGTGCCCCATCGTTGGTGTCAGTGAGAGGAATAGTGCCCCATCGTTGGTGTCAGTGAGAGGAATAGTGCCCCATCGTTGGTGTCAGTGGGAGGAATAGTGCCCCATCGTTGGTGTCAGTGGGAGGAATATTGCCCCATCGTTGGTGTCAGTGGGAGGAATAGTGCCCCATCATTGGTATCAGTGGGAGGAATAGTGCCCCATCGTTGGTGTCAGTGGGAGGAATATTGCCCCATCGTTGGTGTCAGTGGGAGGAATAGTGCCCCATCGTTGGTGTCAGTGGGAGGAATAGTGCCCCATCGTTGGTGTCAGTGGGAGGAATATTGCCCCATCGTTGGTGTCAGTGGGAGGAATAGTGCCCCATCGTTGGAGTCAGTGGGAGGAATAGTGCCCCATCGTTGGTGTCAGTGGGAGGAATATTGCCCCATCGTTGGTGTCAGTGGGAGGAATAGTGCCCCATCGTTGGTGTCAGTGGGAGGAATAGTGCCCCATCATTGGTGTCAGTGGGAGGAATAGTGCCCCATCATTGGTGTCAGTGGGAGGAATAGTGCCCCATCGTTGGTGTCAGTGGGAGGAATATTGCCCCATCGTTGGTGTCAGTGGGAGGAATATTGCCCCATCGTTGGTGTCAGTGGGAGGAATAGTGCCCCATCGTTGGAGTCAGTGAGAGGAATAGTGCCCCATCGTTGGTGTCAGTGGGAGGAATAGTGCCCCTTCGTTGGTGTCAGTGGGAGGAATATTGCCCCATCGTTGGTGTCAGTGGGAGGAATAGTGCCCCATCATTGGTGTCAGTGGGAGGAATAGTGCCCCATCATTGGAGTCAGTGGGAGGAATAGTGCCCCATCATTGGTGTCAGTGGGAGGAATAGTGCCCCATCATTGGTATCAGTAGAGGGAATAGTGTCCCATGATTGGTGTCAGTGGGAGGAATAGTGCCCCATCATTGGTGTCAGTGGGAGGAATAGTGCCCCATCATTGGTGTCAGAGGGAGGAATAGTGTCCCATCATTGGTGTCAGTGGGAGGAATAGTGCCCCATCATTGGTGTCAGTGGGAGGAATAGTGCCCCATCATTGGTGTCAGTGGGAGGAATAGTGCCCCATCATTGGTGTCAGTGGGAGGAATAGTGCCCCATCATTGGTGTCAGTAGAGGGAATAGTGCCCCATCATTGGTGTCAGTGGAAGGAATAGCGTCCCATCATTGGTGTCAGTGGAAGGAATAGCGTCCCATCATTGGTATCAGTGGGAGGAATAGCGCCCCATCATTGGTGTCAGTGGGAGGAATAGTGCCCCATCATTGGTGTCAGTAGAGGGAATAGTGCCCCATCATTGGTGTCAGTGGAAGGAATAGCGCCCCATCATTGGTGTCAGTGGAAGGAATAGCGCCCCATCATTGGTGTCAGTGGGAGGAATAGCGCCCCATCATTGGTGTCAGTGGGAGGAATAGCGCCCCATCATTGGTGTCAGTGGAAGGAATAGCGCCCCATCATTGGTGTCAGTGGGAGGAATAGCGCCCCATCATTTGTGTCAGTGGGATGAATAGCGCCCCATCATTGGTGTCAGTGGGAGGAATAGCGCCCCATCATTGGTGTCAGTGGGAGGAATAGCGCCCCATCATTGGTGTCAGTGGGAGGAATAGCGCCCCATCATTGGTGTCAGTGGGAGGAATAGCGCCCCATCATTGGTGTCAGTGGGAGGAATAGCGCCCCATCATTGGTGTCAGTGGGAGGAATAGCACCCCATCATTGGTGTCAGTGGGAGGAATAGTGCCCCATCATTGGTGTCAGTGGGAGGAATGGTGCTCCATCATTGGTGTCAGTGGGATGAATGGTGCCCCATCATTGGTGTCAGTGGGATGAATGGTGTCCCATCATTGGTGTCAGTGGGAGGAGTAGTGCCCCATCATTGGTGTCAGTGGGAGGAATAGTGCCCCATCATTGGTGTCAGTGGAAGGAATAGCGTCCCATCATTGGTGTCAGTGGGAGGAATAGTACCCCATCATTGGTGTCAGTGGGAGGAATAGTGCCCCATCATTGGTGTCAGTGGGAGGAATAGTGCCCCATCATTGGTATCAGTGGGAGGAATAGTGCCCCATCATTGGTGTCAGTGGGAGGAATAGTGTCCCATCATTGGTGTCAGGAATAGTGCCCCAGGAGTCAGATAAAGGCGAGCAAAGAGGCACATCAGGCCCTCAGGCTGAAGTTTGAAGACCATTGATCTAGACCTATAGTACTCCTATCGCTTCATATAAACTTTAGACTGCTCTGGGGGTCCCTAGGCACACCCCGTCTGACAGAACATACCCCAAAATATGGGTTTGTAAGTGGATTCTACATAACGTGATAATCCATATCCTTGTCCTCCAAAAGTAATCCATACTCGGCCCCTGTAATCTATTACAATCACTGAAATCTGGCTTTATAATCTATTTTTTCATGAAAATGTTTCTTATTGTGTTCTTCTGCGTCCTCGAAATGTCCCTGTAAGCTCCTGAACCTCTCCTTTTCCCCCTCACTTCCGGTCAGCTCTATGCACATCCTGTAGTCCATCTCAGGAGCGAGCTACAGAGGGTGGGTTCCTACATACAGTGGGACCACGCATGGGGGATTTTAAAATGCTTTTAGTTTGATCCAAAGACCATATTGGTCCAGGGACAACCATTTTGTTCGGAAGGTAAGTATTGACTTGCACCTTTCATCATCCCTTCACTCCTCATCAAAGTCTAATTGTCAGTTCTAGCTGCACACATAATTTCCTTCAGGCTCAGTCCACCCAGACGTGAGATCCTGGCCTAAGATCCATCCCGGCAGGTAGATCCTTCCTCGGTTTCCTGAATCCATTCAGCTTCAAGTACAATACGTCATAAAAAAAGGAAGCAAATGAGTTGAGAAAGGGATGAAGCAAAAAGAGCTGAAATGAGATTTTCGGTGACTGTGAAATGATGTGAAAGTGAAACTAAACTCCCATCTCTCAAGTCTGGGAAGTTTGAAAGTTTTCACTTTTGTGATAAATCCTAAAACTCGGCCTATAAGAAGAGAGCTAAAAGATGGAGCTCAGCACAGAGCAGCAATCCAGCAGAACCTGGACCCCCTCTGGAGAACACGAAGCCCAGAGAACAGACAACCCCTTGTACCCCAGACGCAATGGCCAGCTTTTATTCCTGGACAGTCCTCCTACTGAGCCTCAGCTCCATCGTCTCTGCCCGAACCTGCAAATGGCTCCATCTCAACCAAGAAGAATGGAGCAGGCAGATTCTGCGCAGCTTCAACGAGATGGTTCCTGCAGAGAAAACCGGCCAACTCTGCCAAGAAAACCCGTCTCACCTTCCCGTCATTGACTGGCTTTACAATATTATCCAGGCTGAGTCTGCAGCCATTGCTGTGCGAGAAGTGGCCGACCAAACCATCCGCTTCTACAGAAGAAACCAAGACAGGATGGACTACCACCGGCCTTCCTGGGAGAAGCTTCAGGAACTCCTCCACCACCAGGAGCAACAGCTGTCTGATTGTATCCCGGAGGGAGCAGAGAACCGGCTCTTCATACAGGGAATCAGCCAGAGGTTCAGTACCCTGCAGAGGATCCTAGAGGAGCCGGGAGATGCTGGGTGTGCTTGGAGAACCGTCCACACCGAGATCGGGAGGAACCTACGAATGGCGGCTCAACTGTCAACTCGCATGAGAAAACTGAAGTTGCAGGACTAGAACCCACTTCGGTAACAACATCTCTGATTGGCCAATGTTGAGGAACCAGATTTTCTCTATTTTTTATTTTTATACAGAAGGAATATTTATTATATTTATATTCTATATATTTATATTGTGAAATGTATTGCTTTTGTTGTTACATCTCCAAATCCAACTGTCAACTCCCAATGTGAAAACTGAAGTCACATGACTAGAGCCCACTTCAGTAACAAAATCTCCGATTGGCCAACGTCAAGGGTCCAGATTTTCTCTATTTATTATTTTTATACAGAAGCCCTATTTATTATATTTATATTATATATATTTAAGTTGTCAAATGTATTGCTTTTGTTGTTACATTGCCAAAAAAAACTTTTTATGGTGCACCAAAGGACTATCTTTCAGGCAACCCGAACTGCTTTCACCGTAATCTTCATGTCCTGAAACTACCTGTCCAGTGTTGTCTCCAAACGTCTTCCACTACCAGAATATGAACCCTGATGAAAGGGGATTTGTGACCCCCCCCCCCCAAAATGTGATAACTATATCTTCAGCCTTCTTGTTTGTAAAAAAAATAAACTTTTACTGGACTTATTCTAAATCTCTGGTGTGATCCCATTATTTCATATAGTCTTCCAATTTCAGTGATGTTTTGTTCCTTCAAAATGATTTGGAGGTGTGCATTTCAGATGAGCAAACTTTGGGTGGGAAAAGTGAACAGAACTCTGGGGTGCATCACTAAAGGGGTCACCGGCAGGAGGAAGGAGGTCCTGATTCCTCTATATAGATCCTATCACTAGAGGGGTCACCAGCAGGAGGAAGGAGGTCCCGATTCCTCTGTATAGATCTTTATATCACTAGAGGGGTCACCGGCAGGAGGAAGGAGGTCCTGATTCCTCTATATAGATCCTATCACTAGAGGGGTCACCGGCAGGAGGAAGGAGGTCCTGATTCCTCTATATAGATCTTTATGTCACTAGAGGGGTCACCGGCAGGAGGAAGGAGGTCCTGATTCCTCTATATAGATCTTTATATCACTAGAGGGGTCACCGGCAGGAGGAAGGAGGTCCTGATTCCTCTATATAGATCCTATCACTAGAGGGGTCACCGGCAGGAGGAAGGAGGTCCTGATTCCTCTATATAGATCCTATCACTAGAGGGGTCACCGGCAGGAGGAAGGAGGTCCTGATTCCTCTATATAGATCTTTATATCACTAGAGGGGTCACCGGCAGGAGGAAGGAGGTCCTGATTCCTCTATATAGACCCTGTCTCTAGAGGGGTCACCGGCAGGAGGAAGGAGGTCCTGATTTCTCTATATAGATCCTATCACTAGAGGGGTCACCGGCAGGAGGAAGGAGGTCCTGATTCCTCTATATAGATCTTTATATCACTAGAAGGGTCACCAGCAGGAGGAAGGAGGTCCCGATTCCTCTATATAGATCCTATCACTAGAGGGGTCACCGGCAGGAGGAAGGAGGTCCCGATTCCTCTATATAGATCCTATCACTAGAGGGGTCACCGGCAGGAGGAAGGAGGTCCTGAATCCTCTATATAGATCTTTATATCACTAGAGGGGTCACCGGCAAGAGGAAGGAGGTCCTGATTCCTCTATATATATCCTATCACTAGAGGGGTCACCGGCAGGAGGAAGGAGGTCCCGATTCCTCTATATGGATCTTTATATCACTAGAGGGGTCACCGGCAGGAAGAAGGAGGTCCTGATTCCTCTATATAGACCCTGTCTCTAGAGGGGTCACCGGCAGGAGGAAGGAGGTCCTGATTTCTCTATATAGATCCTATCACTAGAGGGGTCACCGGCAGGAGGAAGGAGGTCCTGATTCCTCTATATAGATCTATCACTAGAGGGGTCACCGGCAGGAGGAAGGAGGTCCTGATTCCTCTATATAGATCTTTATATCACTAGAGGGGTCACCGGCAGGAGGAAGGAGGTCCCGATTCCTCTATATAGATCCTATCACTAGGGGGGTCACCGGCAGGAGGAAGGAGGTCCTGATTCCTCTATATAGACCCTGTCTCTAGAGGGGTCACCGGCAGGAGGAAGGAGGTCCTGATTTCTCTATATAGATCCTATCACTAGAGGGGTCACCGGCAGGAGGAAGGAGGTCCTGATTCCTCTATATAGATCCTATCGCTAGAGGGGTCACCGGCAGGAGGAAGGAGGTCCCGATTCCTCTATATAGATCTTTATATCACTAGAGGGGTCACCGGCAGGAGGAAGGAGGTCCCGATTCCTCTATATAGACCTATCACTGGAGGGGTCACTGGCAGGAGGAAGGAGGTCCTGATTCCTCTATATAGATCTTTATATCACTAGAGGGGTCACCGGCAGGAGGAAGGAGGTCCTGATTCCTCTATATAGATCCTATCACTAGAGGGGTCACCGGCAGGAGGAAGGAGGTCCTGATTCCTCTATATAGATCCTATCACTAGAGGGGTCACCGGCAGGAGGAAGGAGGTCCTGATTACTCTATATAGATCCTATCACTAGAGGGGTCACCGGCAGGAGGAAGGAGGTCCTGATTCCTCTATATAGATCCTATCACTAGAGGGATCACCGGCAAGAGGAAGGAGGTCCCGATTTCTCTATATAGATCCTATCACTAGAGGGGTCACCGGCAGGAGGAAGGAGGTCCCGATTTCTCTATATAGATCCTATCACTAGAGGGGTCACCGGCAGGAGGAAGGAGGTCCTGATTCCTCTATATAGATCCTATCGCTAGAGGGGTCACCGGCAGGAGGAAGGAGGTCCCGATTCCTCTATATAGATCTTTATATCACTAGAGGGGTCACCGGCAGGAGGAAGGAGGTCCCGATTCCTCTATATAGATCCTATCACTAGAGGGGTCATCGGCAGGAGGAAGGAGGTCCCGATTTCTCTATATAGATCCTATCACTAGAGGGGTCACCGGCAGGGGGAAGGAGGTCCTGATTCCTCTATATAGATCTATCACTAGAGGGGTCACCGGCAGGAGGAAGGAGGTCCTGATTCCTCTATATAGATCTTTATATCACTAGAGGGGTCACCGGCAGGAGGAAGGAGGTCCTGATTCCTCTATATAGATCCTATCACTAGGGGGGTCACCAGCAGGAGGAAGGCGGTCCCGATTCCTCTGTATAGATCTTTATATCACTAGAGGGGTCACCGGCAGGAGGAAGGAGGTCCTGATTCATCTATATAGATCCTATCACTAGAGGGGTCACCGGCAGGAGGAAGGAGGTCCTGATTCCTCTATATAGATCTTTATATCACTAGAGGGGTCTCCGGCAGGAGGAAGGAGGTCCTGATCCCTCTATATAGATCTATCACTAGAGGGGTCACCGGCAGGAGGAAGGAGGTCCTGATTCCTCTATATAGATCTATATATCACTAGAGGGGTCCCTGGTGGGAGGAAGGAGGTCCTGATTCCTCTATATAGATCATTATATCACTAGAGGGGTCACCGGCAGGAGGAAGGAGGTCCCGATTCCTCTATATAGATCCTATCACTAGAGGGGTCACCGGCGGGAGGAAGGGGGTCCTGATTCCTCTATATAGATCCTATCACTAGAGGGGTCACCGGCGGGAGGAAGGAGGTCCTGATTCCTCTATATAGATCTATCACTAGAGGGGTCACCGGCAGGAGGAAGGAGGTCCCGATTCCTCTATATAGATCCTATCACTAGAGGGGTCACCGGCGGGAGGAAGGGGGTCCCGATTCCTCTATATAGATCCTATCACTAGAGGGGTCACCGGCGGGAGGAAGGAGGTCCTGATTCCTCTATATAGATCTATCACTAGAGGGGTCACCGGCAGGAGGAAGGAGGTCCTGATTCCTCTATATAGATCTTTATATCACTAGAGGGGTCTCCGGCAGGAGGAAGGAGGTCCTGATTCCTCTATATAGATCTATCACTAGAGGGGTCACCGGCAGGATGAAGGAGGTCCCGATTCCTCTATATAGATCCTATCACTAGAGGGGTCACCGGCGGGAGGAAGGGGGTCCTGATTCCTCTATATAGATCCTATCACTAGAGGGGTCACCGGCGGGAGGAAGGAGGTCCTGATTCCTCTATATAGATCTATCACTAGAGGGGTCACCGGCAGGAGGAAGGAGGTCCTGATTCCTCTATATAGATCTTTATATCACTAGAGGGGTCTCCGGCAGGAGGAAGGAGGTCCTGATTCCTCTATATAGATCTATCACTAGAGGGGTCACCGGCAGGAGGAAGGAGGTCCTGATTCCTCTATATAGATCTATATATCACTAGAGGGGTCCCTGGTGGGAGGAAGGAGGTCCCGATTCCTCTATATAGATCATTAAATCACTAGAGGGGTCACCGGCGGGAGGAAGGGGGTCCTGATTCCTCTATATAGATCCTATCACTAGAGGGGTCACCGGCAGAAGGAAGGAGGTCTTGATTCCTCTATATAGATCTTTATATCACTAGAGGGGTCACCGGCAGGAGGAAGGAGGTCCTGATTCCTCTATATAGATCCTATCACTAGAGGGGTCACCGGCAGGAGGAAGGAGGTCCCGATTCCTCTATATAGATCCTATCACTAGAGGGGTCACCGGCAGGAGGAAGGAGGTCCCGATTCCTCTATATAGATCCTATCACTAGAGGGGTCACCGGCAGGAGGAAGGAGGTCCCGATTCCTCTATATAGATCCTATCACTAGAGGGGTCACCGGCAGGAGGAAGGAGGTCCCAATTCCTCTATATAGATCCTATCACTAGACGGGTCACCGGCAGGAGGAAGGAGGTCCTGATCCCTCTATATAGATCTTTATATCACTAGAGGGGTCACCGGCAGGAGGAAGGAGGTCCTGATTCCCCTATATAGATCCTATCACTAGAGGGGTCACCGGCAGGAGGAAGGAGGTCCTGATCCCTCTATATAGATCTTTCTATCACTAGAGGGGTCACCGGCAGGAGGAAGGAGGTCCTGATTCCTCTATATAGATCCTATCACTAGAGGGGTCACCGGCAGGAGGAAGGAGGTCCTGATTCCTCTATATAGATCTATATATCACTAGAGGAGTCCCTGGTGGGAGGAAGGAGGTCCTGATTCCTCTATATAGATCTTTATATCACTAGAGGGGTCACCGGCAGGAGGAAGGAGGTCCTGATCCCTCTATATAGATCTTTCTATCACTAGAGGGGTCACTGGCAGGAGGAAGGAGGTCCTGATTCCTCTATATAGATCCTATCACTAGAGGGGTCACCGGCAGGAGGAAGGAGGTCCTGATCCCTCTATATAGATCTTTCTATCACTAGAGGGTTGTCACCTTTAGGAAATCCTTCCTAAGAAATGCCATGCTGACACCACCGAAGGGCATGGAGACAGGAGGTGGCTACTGAGAAGCTGCATGAGAATGCAACAAAAAAAAACATAAAAATAAAGAAAAAAAAAAGATGAAAAGGATTTTATTTCTCATGAGAATAATTTATGGTATACAGAGCACAGAGCAAACGCAGTGTCCTTGGGTTTACATGGACTTTCAGTGCTGGATCTGTGCTAGACTCACCTCCTAAGAGTTCCGCTCCTTCTTGGCTTTGCCCAGAGATGTCACTATCTGGGGACTGGACATTGTCCATATACTTCTGCTCAGCGGCATCTCTCTTCTCTTCCTCAGTCTTCTGGAATCCTGCAGAGGGAAGACATGGAAGGTGTCAGGGTGACCTACAGATTGTTTAATAAAGTTGTTTTAAACAAAGCCCTTCAAATGTAGGATGGTGGGAGAGCGGTACGTCTGTGAAGGTTCCAGGTCATAGTTACTACAAATCAGCTGGGAACTGCTCACTGCCCCCCATTACATAGTGCTCACTGCCCCCCATTAGATAGTGCTCACAGCCCCCACCACATACTGCTCACAGCCCCCAATACATACTGCTCACATCCCCCAATACATACTGCTCACTGCCCCCCACTACATACCACTGCCCCCACTACATACTGCTCACTGCTCCCTATTATATAGCGCTCCCTGCCCCCACTAGATAGCGCTCACTGCCCCCCATTACCTATCGCTCACTGTCCTTACTACATACTGCTCCCTGCCCCCACTACATAGCACTCACTGCCCCCCATTACATACCACATACCACTCACTGCCCCCCACTACATACTGCTCACTGCCCCCACTACATACTGCTCACTGCCCCTACTACATAGTGCTCACTGCCCCTACTACATAGCGCTCACTGCCCCCCATTACATACCACATACCACTCACTGCCCCTGCTAGATACTGCTCACTGCCCCTACTACATAGCACTCACTGCCCCCCATTACATAGCGCTCACTGCCCCAACTACTTAGCACTCATTGCCCCCCATTACATAGCGTTCACTGCCCCAACTACATAGCACTCACTGCCCCCCATTACATAGCGCTCACTGCCCCAACTACATAGCACTCACTGCCCCCCATTACATAGCGCTCACTAAATATTGCTCACTGCAACCATTACATAGTGCTCACTGCCCCCACTACATACTACTCACTGCCCCCCCCATTATATAGTGCTCACTGCCCCCCATTATATAGTGCTCACTGCCCCTACTACATACCACTCACATGCCAAACTACATACTGCTCACTGCACCCATTACATAGCGCTCACTTCCCCCCATTACATAGTGCTCACTGCCCCCCCATTACATAGTGCTCACTGCCCCCCATTACATAGCGCTTACTGTCCTCATTACATACGGCTCACTGCCCCCCACTACATACTGCTCAATGCCCCCATTACATATCGCTCACTGCCCCCACTATATAGCGTTCACTGCCCCCATTACATATCACTCACTGCCCCCACTACGTAGCGCTCACTGCCCCCAATACGTAGCACTCGCTGCCCCCCATTATATAGCGCTCACTGGCCCCCATTACATAGCGCTCACTGGCCCCCATTACATAGCGCTCACTGTCCCCCATTACATACTGCTCATTGCCCCCACTACGTAGCACTCGCTGCCCCCCATTACATACTGCTCACATGCCCCATTACATAGCGCTCACTGCCCTCCATTACATAGTGCTCACTGCCCCCCATTACATAGCACTCACTACATATCACTCACTGCCCCCACTACATATCGCTCACTGCCCCCACTACATACCGCTCACTGCCCCCACTACATACCGCTCACTGCACCCACTACATACCGCTCACTGCCCCCACTACATACCGCTCACTGCACCCACTACATACCGCTCACTGCCCCACTACATGCTGCTCCCTATTACATAGCGCTCACTGCCCCCTATCACATATCGCTCACTGCCTCCACTACATACTGCTCACTGCCCCCACTACATACTGTTTACTGCCCCCCATTACATAGCGCTCACTGCCCTCACTATGTAGCACTCGCTGCTCCCCATTACATACTGCTCACATGCCCCATTACATAGCGCTCACTGCCCCCCATTACATACTGCTCACATGCCCCATTACATAGCACTCACTACATACCGCTCACTGCCCCACTACCCCACTACATACCGCTCACTACCCCCACTACATAGCGCTCACTGTCCCTACTACATGCTGCTCCCCATTACATAGTGCTCACTGCCCCCATTACATACTGCTCACTTCCCCCCCATTACATAGCGCTCACTGCCCCCACTACATCCTGCTCCCCATTACATAGTGCTCGCTGCTCCCCATTACATACTGCTCACTGCCCCCCATTACAAAGCGCTCAATGCCCCCCATTACATAGTGCTCACTGCCCCCATTACATACTGCTCACTGCCCCCCCATTACAAAGCGCTCACTGCCCCCCATTACATAGCGCTCACTGCCCCCACTACATACTGCTCACTGCCCACCATTACATACTGCTCCATATGAGAAAATGGCCTAAGATTTGTTTTTGCCCAATCTGCACAGAACAAATGAACATGCAGATTCACAGGACGAATAGCTATGCGTTTTTTTAATAACTGTTGTCACCATCAGGAAATCCTTCCTGAGAAATGCCATGCAGACACCACCGGAGGGCATGGAGACAGGAAGTGGCTACTGAGAAGCTGCATGAGGATGCAACAAAAAACAAAAGAAAAAAGAAAATAAAAAAGATGAAAAGGATTTTATTTCTCATGAGAATAATTTATGGTATACAGAGCACAGAGCAAACGCAGTGTCCTTGGGTTTACATGGACTTTCAGTGCTGGATCTGTTCTAGACTCACCTCCTAAGAGTCCCGCTGCTTCTTGGCTTTGCCCAGAGATGTCACTATCTGGGGACTGGACATTGTCCATATACTTCAGCTCAGCGGCATCTCTCTTCTCTTCCTCAGTCTTCTGGAATCCTGCAGAGGGAAGACATGGAAGGTGTCAGGGTGACCTACAGATTGTTTTATCAAAGTCTTGTAAACAAAGCCCTTCAAATGTAGGATGGTGGGAGAGCGGTACGTCCGTGAAGGTTCCAGGTCATAGTTACTACAAATCAGATGGGAACTGCTCACTGCCCCCCATTACATAGTGCTCACTGCCCCCCATTATATAGCACTCACTGCCCCCCATTACATAGTGCTCACTGCCCCCCATTATATAGTGCTCACTGCCCCCACCACATACTGCTCACTGCCCGCACCACACACTGCTCACTGCTCCCCATTATATAGTGCTCACTGCCCCCACAACATACTGCTCACTGCCCCCACCACACACTGCTCACTGCCCCCCATTATATAGTGCTCACCGCCCCCCATTACATAGCACTCACTGCCCCCCATTATATAGTGCTCATTGCCCTCACTACATACTGCTCACTGCCCCCATTACATAGCGCTCACTGTCCCCCCATTACATAGCGCTCACTGCCCCCACTACATACTGCTCATTGCCCCCCATTACATAGCACTCTCTTCCCCACTACATAGCACTTACTGCCACCCATTACATACCGCTCACTGCCCCCACTACATAGCACTCACTGCCCCCACTACATAGCACTCACTGCCCCTATTACATAGCGCTCACTGCCCCCCACTACATACCGCTCACTGCCCCACTACATACTGCTCCAAATTATATAGTGCTCACTGCCCCCACTACATATCACTCATTTTCCTCACTACATACTGCGCACTGCCCCCCATTACATAGCGTTCACTGCCCCCTCTACATACCGCTTACATGCCCCACTACATATCGCTCACTGCCACACTATATATAGCTCACTGCCCCCATTACATAGTGCTCACTGCCCCCATTACATAGTGCTCACTGTCCTCACTACATACTGCTCACTGCCCCCACTACGTAGCACTCACTGCCCCCCATTACATAACACTCACTGCCCCCCATTACATACCGCTCACTGCCCCCACTACATACCGCTCACTGCCCCCTCTACATACCGCTCACATGCCCCATTACATACTGCTCACTGCCCCCACTACATACTGCTCACTGCCCCCATTACATATCGCTCACTGCCCCCACTATATAGCGTTCACTGCCCCCATTACATATCACTCACTGCCCCCACTACATACCGCTCACTGCCCCCTCTACATACCGCTCACATGCCCCATTACATACTGCTCACTGCCCCCACTACATACTGCTCACTGCCCCCATTACATATCGCTCACTGCCCCCACTATATAGCACTCACTGCCCCCATCACATAGCGCTCACCGCCCCCCATCACATAGCGCTCACCGCCCCCCATCACATAGCACTCACCGCCCCCCATCACATAGCGCTCATTGCCCGCCATCACATAGCGCTCATCGCCCCCCATCACATAGCACTCACCGCTCCCCATCACATAGTGCTCACCGCCCCTCATCACATATCGCTCACCGCTCCTCATTACATAGCGCTCATTGCCCTCCATCACATAGTGCTCACTGCCCTCATTACATAGCGCTCATTGCCCTCCATCACATAGTGCTCACTGCCCCCATTACATAGCGCTCATTGCCCTCCATCGCATAGTGCTCACTGCTCCCATTACACAGCGTTCACTGCTCCCACTACACAGCGCTCACTACCCCCATTACATATCACTCACTGTCCCCCATCACATATCGCTCACTACCCCCATTACATAGCGCTCACTGCCCCCCATTACATAGCGCTCACTGCCCCCCATTACATAGCGCTCACTGCCCCCCATCACATAGTGCTCACTACCCCCATTACATAGCGCTCACTACCCCCATTACATAGCGCTCACTGCCCCCCATTACATAGCGCTCACTGCCCCCCATTACATAGCGCTCACCGCCCCCCATCACATAGTGCTCACTACCCCCCATCACATAGCGTTCACTGCCCCCTCTACATACCGCTTACATGCCCCACTACATATCGCTCACTGCCACACTATATATAGCTCACTGCCCCCACTACGTAGCACTCACTGCCCCCCATTACATATCGCTCACTGCCCCCCATTACATACCGCTCACTGCCCCCACTACATACCGCTCACTGCCCCCTCTACATACCGCTCACATGCCCCATTACATACTGCTCACTGCCCCCCACTACATACTGCTCACTGCCCCCACTACATACTGCTCACTGCCCCCCACTACATACTGCTCACTGCCCCAATTACATATCGCTCACTGCCCCCACTATATAGCGTTCACTGCCCCCATTACATATCACTCACTGCCCCCACTATATAGCACTCACTGCCCCCATCACATAGCGCTCACCGCCCCCCATCACATAGCGCTCACCGCCCCCCATCACATAGCGCTCATTGCCCGCCATCACATAGCGCTCATCGCCCCCCATCACATAGCACTCACCGCTCCCCATCACATAGTGCTCACCGCCCCTCATCACATATCGCTCACCGCTCCCCATTACATAGCGCTCATTGCCCTCCATCACATAGTGCTCACTGCCCCCATTACATAGTGCTCATTGCCCTCCATTACATAGTGCTCACTGCTCCCACTACACAGCGCTCACTACCCCCATTACATATCACTCACTGTCCCCCATCACATATCGCTCACTACCCCCATTACATAGCGCTCACTGCCCCCCATTACATAGCGCTCACTGCCCCCCATTACATAGCGCTCACTGCCCCCCATCACATAGTGCTCACTACCCCCATTACATAGCGCTCAGTACCCCCATTACATAGCGCTCACTGCCCCCCATTACATAGCGCTCACTGCCCTCCATTACATAGCGCTCTCCGCCCCCCATCACATAGCGCTCACCACCCCCCATCACATAGCGCTCACTGCCCCCCATCACATAGCGCTCACTACCCCCATCACATAGCGCTCACTGCCCCCCTTCACATAGCGCTCACTACCCCCCATCACATAGTGCTCACTGCTCCCATTACATAGTGCTCCATATGAGAAAATGGCCGAAGATTTGCCCCCCATTACATAGCGCTCACTGCCCCCCATTACATAGCGCTCACTGCCCCCCATCACATAGTGCTCACTACCCCCATTACATAGCGCTCACTACCCCCATTACATAGCGCTCACTGCCCCCCATTACATAGCGCTCACTGCCCCCCATTACATAGCGCTCACCGCCCCCCATCACATAGTGCTCACTACCCCCCATCACATAGCGTTCACTGCCCCCTCTACATACCGCTTACATGCCCCACTACATATCGCTCACTGCCACACTATATATAGCTCACTGCCCCCACTACGTAGCACTCACTGCCCCCCATTACATATCGCTCACTGCCCCCCATTACATACCGCTCACTGCCCCCACTACATACCGCTCACTGCCCCCTCTACATACCGCTCACATGCCCCATTACATACTGCTCACTGCCCCCACTACATACTGCTCACTGCCCCCACTACATACTGCTCACTGCCCCCCACTACATACTGCTCACTGCCCCCATTACATATCGCTCACTGCCCCCACTATATAGCGTTCACTGCCCCCATTACATATCACTCACTGCCCCCACTATATAGCACTCACTGCCCCCATCACATAGCGCTCACCGCCCCCCATCACATAGCGCTCACCGCCCCCCATCACATAGCGCTCATCGCCCCCCATCACATAGCGCTCACCGCCCCCCATCACATAGCGCTCATTGCCCGCCATCACATAGCGCTCATCGCCCCCCATCACATAGCACTCACCGCTCCCCATCACATAGTGCTCACCGCCCCTCATCACATATCGCTCACCGCTCCCCATTACATAGCGCTCATTGCCCTCCATCACATAGTGCTCACTGCCCCCATTACATAGTGCTCATTGCCCTCCATTACATAGTGCTCACTGCTCCCACTACACAGCGCTCACTACCCCCATTACATATCACTCACTGTCCCCCATCACATATCGCTCACTACCCCTATTACATAGCGCTCACTGCCCCCCATTACATAGCGCTCACTGCCCCCCATTACATAGCGCTCACTGCCCCCCATCACATAGTGCTCACTACCCCCATTACATAGCGCTCAGTACCCCCATTACATAGCGCTCACTGCCCCCCATTACATAGCGCTCACTGCCCTCCATTACATAGCGCTCACCGCCCCCCATCACATAGCGCTCACCACCCCCCATCACATAGCGCTCACTGCCCCCCATCACATAGCGCTCACTACCCCCATCACATAGCGCTCACTGCCCCCCTTCACATAGCGCTCACTACCCCCCATCACATAGTGCTCACTGCTCCCATTACATAGTGCTCCATATGAGAAAATGGCCGAAGATTTGTTTTTGCCCAATCTGCACAGAACAAATGAACATGCAGATTCACAGGACGAATAGCTATACAATTTTTTAATAACTGTTATCACCATCCGGAAATCCTTCCTGAGAAATGCCATGCAGACACCACCGGAGGGCATGGAGACAGGAAGTGGCTACTGAGAAGCTGCATGAGGATGCAACAAAAAACAAAAGAAAAAAGAAAATAAAAAAGATGAAAAGGATTTTATTTCTCATGAGAATAATTTATGGTATACAGAGCAGAGAGCAAACGCAGTGTCCTTGGATTTACATGGACTTTCAGTGCTGGATCTGTGCTAGACTCACCTCCTAAGAGTCCCGCTCCTTCTTGGCTTTGCCCAGAGATGTCACTATCTGGGGTCTGGACATTGTCCATATACTTCAGCTCAGCGGCATCTCTCTTCTCTTCCTCAGCCTTCTGGAATCCTGCAGAGGGAAGACATGGAAGGTGTCAGGGTGACCTACAGATTGTTTTATCAAAGTTTTGTAAACAAAGCCCTTCAAATGTAGGATGGTGGGAGAGCGGTACGTCTGTGAAGGTTCCAGGTCATAGTTACTACAAATCAGCTGGGAACTGCTCACTGCCCCCCATTACATACCACTCACTGCCCCCCATTAAATACCGCTCACTGTCCCCCATTATATAGTGCTCACTGCCCCCACAACATACTGCTCACTGCCCCCACCACATACTGCTCACTGCCCCCCATTATATAGTGCTCACTGCCCCCACCACATACTGCTCACTGCCCCCACCACACAGTGCTCACTGCCCCCCATTATATAGTGCTCACCGCCCCCCATTATATAGTGCTCATTGCCCTCACTACATAGTGCTCACTGCCCCCCATTACATAGCGCTCACTGCCCCCCATTATATAGTGCTCACTGCACCCCATTATATAGTGCTCACTGCCCCCCATTATATAGTGCTCACTGCCCCCATTATATAGTGCTCACTGCCCCCCATTACATAGCGCTCACTGCCCACCATTGCATACCGCTCACTGCCCACCATTACATAGTGCTCACTGCCCCCCATTACATAGTGCTCCCTGCCCCCTCTACATACTGCTCATTTCCCCCCATTACATAGTGCTCCCTGCCCCAACTACATAGCGTTCACTGCCCCCCATTACATAGCGTTCACTGCCCCTCATTACATAGCGTTCACTGCCCCCCATTACATAGCGCTCACTGCCCCCCATTATATAGTGCTCACTGCACCCCATTATATAGTGCTCACTGCCCCCATTATATAGTGCTCCCTGCCCCCACTACATACTACTCATTTCCCCCCATTACATAGCGCTCACTGCCCCCCATTACATAGTGCTCACTGCCCCCCATTACATAGTGCTCACTGCACGCCACTACATACCGCTGCCCCCCTACATACCGCTCCCCATTATATAGTGCTCACTGCCCCCACTACATATCGCTCATTGTCCTCACCACATGCTGCTCACTGCCCCTCATTACAGAGCGCTCACTGCCCCCCATTACATAGCGCTCACTGCCCCCCATTATATAGTGCTCACTGCACCCCATTATATAGTGCTCACTGCCCCCATTATATAGTGCTCCCTGCCCCCACTACATACTACTCATTTCCCCCCATTACATAGCGCTCACTGCCCCCCATTACATAGTGCTCACTGCCCCCCATTACATAGTGCTCACTGCACGCCACTACATACCGCTGCCCCCCTACATACCGCTCCCCATTATATAGTGCTCACTGCCCCCACTACATATCGCTCATTGTCCTCACCACATGCTGCTCACTGCCCCTCATTACAGAGCGCTCACTGCCCCCCATTACATACTGCTCACTGCCCCCCATTGCATAGCACTCATTGCCCCCCCATTACATAGCGCTCACTGTCCTCACTACGTACTGCTCACTGCCCCACAACGTAGCACTCACTGCCCCCCCATTAAATAACACTCACTGCTCCTCATTACATAGCGCTCACTGCCCCCAATTACATATTGCTCACTGCCCCCACTACAATTCGCTCACTGCCCCCACTGCATAGCACTCACTGCCACACTATATTTCGCTCACTGCCCCCATTACATACCACTCACATGCAAAATTACATATCGCTCACTGCCCCCATTACATATCGCTCACTGCCCCCATTACATACTGCTCACTGCCCCCACTACATACTGCTCACTGCCCCCATTACATATCGCTCACTGCCCCCCATTACATACTGCTCACTGCCCCCACTACATACTGCTCCCACTAAATATAACTCACTGTCCCCACTACATAACGCTCACTGCCTCCACTATATACTGCTAACTAACTGTACCACCATTACATACTGCTCACTGACTGCGCCGCTACTATTTACTGTTCACTGACCGCCCCGCCCATATACTGTATACTGCTCACTGACCGCCCTGCCCATATACTGTATACTGCTCACTGACCGCCCTGCCCATATACTGTATACTGCTCACTGACCGCCCCGCTCATATACTGTATACTGCTCACTGACCGCCCCGCCCATATACTGTATACTGCTCACTGACCGCCCTGCCCATATACTGTATACTGCTCACTGACCGCCCCGCTCATATACTGTATACTGCTCACTGACCGCCCCGCCCATATACTGTATACTGCTCACTGACCGCCCTGCCCATATATTGTATACTGCTCACTGACCGCCCTGCCCATATACTGTATACTGCTCACTGACTGCCCTGCCCATATACTGTATACTGCTCACTGACCGCCCTGCTCATATACTGTATACTGCTCACTGACCACCCTGCCCATATACTGTATACTGCTCACTGACCGCCCCGCCCATATACTGTATACTGCTCACTGACCGCCCTGCTCATATACTGTATACTGCTCACTGACCACCCTGCTCATATACTGTATACTGCTCACTGACTGCCCTGCCCATATACTGTATACTGCTCACTGACCGCCCTGCCCATATACTGTATACTGATCACTGACCGCCCCGCCCATATACTGTATACTGATCACTGACCGCCCCGCCCATATATTGTATACTGATCACTGACCACCCTGCCCATATACTGTATACTGCTCACTGACCGCCCTGCTCATATACTGTATACTGATCACTGACCGCCCTGCCCATATACTGTATACTGCTCACTGACCGCCCTGCCCATATACTGTATACTGCTCACTGACCGCCCTGCTCATATACTGTATACTGCTCACTGACCGCCCCGCCCATATACTGTATACTGCTCACTGACCACCCTGCCCATATACTGTATACTGCTCACTGACCGCCCCGCCCATATACTGTATACTGATCACTGACCGCCCTGCTCATATACTGTATACTGCTCACTGACCGCCCCGCCCATATACTGTATACTGATCACTGACCGCCCCGCCCATATATTGTATACTGATCACTGACCGCCCTGCCCATATACTGTATACTGATCACTGACCGCCCCGCTCATATACTGTATACTGATCACTGACCGCCCCGCCCATATACTGTATACTGCTCACTGACCGCCCTGCCCATATACTGTATACTGCTCACTGACCGCCCTGCCCATATACTGTATACTGCTCACTGACCACCCTGCTCATATACTGTATACTGATCACTGACCACCCTGCCCATATACTGTATACTGCTCACTGACCACCCTGCTCATATACTGTATACTGATCACTGACCGCCCCGCTCATATACTGTATACTGATCACTGACCGCCCCGCCCATATACTGTATACTGCTCACTGACCGCCCTGCCCATATACTGTATACTGCTCACTGACCACCCTGCTCATATACTGTATACTGCTCACTGACCACCCTGCTCATATACTGTATACTGCTCACTGACCGCCCCGCCCATATATTGTATACTGATCACTGACCACCCTGCCCATATACTGTATACTGATCACTGACCACCCTGCTCATATACTGTATACTGATCACTGACCGCCCCGCCCATATACTGTATACTGCTCACTGACCGCCCTGCCCATATACTGTATACTGCTCACTGACCGCCCTGCCCATATACTGTATACTGCTCACTGACCGCCCCGCCCATATACTGTATACTGCTCACTGACCGCCCCGCCCATATACTGTATACTGCTCACTGACCGCCCCGCCCATATACTGTATACTGCTCACTGACCGCCCTGCCCATATACTGTATACTGCTCACTGACCGCCCCGCCCATATACTGTATACTGCTCACTGACCGCCCTGCCCATATACTGTATACTGCTCACTGACCGTCCCGCCCATATACTGTATACTGCTCACTGACCACCCTGCCCATATACTGTATACTGCTCACTGACCGCCCTGCCCATATACTGTATACTGCTCACTGACCGCCCTGCCCATATACTGTATACTGCTCACTGACCGCCCTGCCCATATACTGTATACTGATCACTGACCGCCCCGCCCATATACTGTATACTGATCACTGACCACCCTGCCCATATACTGTATACTGATCACTGACCGCCCTGCCCATATACTGTATACTGATCACTGACCGCCCTGCCCATATACTGTATACTGCTCACTGACCACCCTGCCCATATACTGTATACTGATCACTGACCGCCCTGCCCATATACTGTATACTGATCACTGACCGCCCCGCCCATATACTGTATACTGCTCACTGACCGCCCCGCCCATATACTGTATACTGCTCACTGACCACCCTGCCCATATACTGTATACTGATCACTGACCACCCTGCTCATATACTGTATACTGCTCACTGACCGCCCCGCCCATATACTGTATACTGATTACTGACCGCCCTGCCCATATACTGTATACTGCTCACTGACCGCCCCGCCCATATACTGTATACTGCTCACTGACCACCCTGCCCATATACTGTATACTGATCACTGACCACCCTGCTCATATACTGTATACTGCTCACTGACCGCCCCGCCCATATACTGTATACTGATTACTGACCGCCCCGCCCATATACTGTATACTGATCACTGACCACCCTGCCCATATACTGTATACTGATCACTGACCACCCTGCTCATATACTGTATACTGCTCACTGACCGCCCCGCCCATATACTGTATACTGATTACTGACCGCCCTGCCCATATACTGTATACTGCTCACTGACCGCCCTGCCCATATACTGTATACTGATCACTGACCGCCCTGCCCATATACTGTATACTGCTCACTGACCGCCCCGCTCATATACTGTATACTGCTCACTGACCGCCCCGCCCATATACTGTATACTGCTCACTGACCGCCCTGCTCATATACTGTATACTGCTCACTGACCGCCCCACCCATATACTGTATACTGATCACTGACCGCCCTGCTCATATACTGTATACTGCTCACTGACCGCCCTGCCCATATACTGTATAGTGCTCACTGACCGCCCCGCTCATATACTGTATACTGATCACTGACCGCCCTGCCCATATACTGTATACTGATCACTGACCGCCCTGCCCATATACTGTATACTGATCACTGACCGCCCTGCCCATATACTGTATACTGATCACTGACCGCCCTGCCCATATACTGTATACTGATCACTGACCGCCCTGCCCATATACTGTATACTGATCACTGACCGCCCTGCCCATATACTGTATACTGCTCACTGACCGCCCTGCCACTACATATTGCACATTATCCTGCCACCGAATACTCTCCCGGTACTGCCTTGTCAATGGAATGTCAATGCCCTGGAATCCCGCAGAGGGAAGGCATGGACGGTATGAGGGTGTGCTAGAGATTCATGAAACACTTTTTTTTTTCAAATAAAGCACTTCAATCTAGGATGGTAGGGCAGCTTTTTGCCTGTGAAGGTTTCATGTCTCGGTACAGCCAGTAGTAGTTTGCCATATTCGGGTGGAAATGTTCTGTTTCTCTGCTCAGGTGTCTTCCTCAGCTCTGATCAGTGGCAGGTCCATACCATGAATGGAGGAAATACTCTAATATCTAACAGACCAAATCCCGTGTGAAATTTAACAAAAAAAAAAAGAAAGCAACAAAGAGGCTGTGTAGGTGTGAAAAACCCTGAAAATA
Organism: Staurois parvus; assembly: GCF_062004578.1. Classification (NCBI taxonomy): domain Eukaryota; kingdom Metazoa; phylum Chordata; class Amphibia; order Anura; family Ranidae; genus Staurois; species Staurois parvus. Next base: position 228,088 of record NW_028319917.1, read on the forward strand.
AACATATTACACATAAATCTTAAAAAGAAAAACACCTCAAATATTGAATGAAAAGAGGAAAAGCCAACGGAGACACAAACATATAATTCAACCTACAGTAACTTGATGACATATCCAGCAAATGTTATAAAAAGGTAATTCATACAGGTGAAACTCGAAAAATTAGAATTTGGTGCAAAAGTTCATTTATTTCAGTGCAGCAACTTAAAAGGTGAAACTAATATATGAGACTCATTCCATGAAAAGCAAGATAGTTCCAGCCGTGATTTGTCATCATTGTGATGATTATGGCTTACAGCTCATGAAAACCCCAAATCCACAATCTCAGAAAATGAGAATATTCCATGCAATCAATAAAACACGGATTGTACATAGAACAATATCGCACCTCTGAAAAGTAGAAGCTGTATATGTACTCAGTACTTGGTTTGGGTCCCTTTTGCAGCAATTACTGCCTCAATGCGGCGTGGCATGGAATCTATCAGCCTGTGGCACTGCTGAGGTGTTATGGAAGACCAGGATGCTTCAATAGCGGCCTTCAGCTCTTCTGCATTGTTCGGTCTCATGTCTCTCATCTTTCTCTTGGCAATGCCCCATAGATTCTCTATGGGGTTCAGGTCAGGCGAGTTTGCTGGCCAATCAAGCACAGTAATCCCACGGTCATTGAACCAGGTTTTGGTGCTTTTGGCAGTGTGGGCGGAGCCAAGTCCTGCTGGAAAATGAAGTCAGCATCCCCATAAAGCTCGTCTGCGGAAGGAAGCATGAAGTGCTCCAAAATCTCCTGGTAGACGGCTGCGGTGACCCTGGACTTAATGAAGCACAGTGGACCAACACCAGCAGATGACATGGCTCCCCAAATCAACACAGACTGTGGAAACTTCACACTGGACTTCAAGCATCTTGCAGTGTGTGTCTCTCCATTCTTCCTCCATACTCGGGGTCCTTGTGCCTCTCCATTCTTCCTCCATACTCGGGGTCCTTGGGCCTCTCCATTCTTCCTCCATACTCGGGCTCCTTGTGTCTCTCCATTCTTCCTCCATACTCGGGGTCCTTGGGCCTCTCCATTCTTCCTCCATACTCGGGGTCCTTGGGCCTCTCCATTCTTCCTCCATACTCGGGGTCCTTGGGCCTCTCCATTCTTCCTCCATACTCGGGGTCCTTGGGCCTCTCCATTCTTCCTCCATACGCGGGGTCCTTGTGCCTCTCCATTCTTCCTCGATACTCGGGGTCCTTGTGCCTCTCCATTTTTCCTCCATACTCGGGGTCCTTGTGCCTCTCCATTCTTCCTCCATACTCGGGGTCCTTGTGCCTCTCCATTCTTCCTCCATACTCGGGGTCCTTGGGCCTCTCCATTCTTCCTCCATACTCGGGGTCATTGGGCCTCTCCATTCTTCCTCCATACTCGGGGTCCTTGGGCCTCTCCATTCTTCCTCCATACTCGGGGTCCTTGGGCCTCTCCATTCTTCCTCCATACTCGGGGTCCTTGGGCCTCTCCATTCTTCCTCCATACTCGGGGTCCTTGGGCCTCTCCATTCTTCCTCCATACTCGGGGTCCTTGGGCCTCTCCATTCTTCCTCCATACTCGGGGTCCTTGGTCCTCTCCATTCTTCCTCCATACTCGGGGTTCTTGTGCCTCTACATTCTTCCTCCATACTCGGGGTCCTTGTGCCTCTCCATTCTTCCTCCATACTCGGGGTCCTTGTGCCTCTCCATTCTTCCTCCATACTCGGGGTCCTTGGGCCTCTCCATTCTTCCTCCATACTCGGGGTCCTTGGGCCTCTCCATTCTTCCTCCATACTCGGGGTCCTTGGGCCTCTCCATTCTTCCTCCATACTCGGGGTCCTTGGGCCTCTCCATTCTTCCTCCATACTCGGGGTCCTTGGTTTCCAAATGAGATGCAAAAGTTGCTCTCATCAGAAAAGAGGACTTTGGACCACTGAGCACCAGACCAGGTCTGTTTTTCTTTAGCCCAGGTAAGACGCTTCTGACGTTGTTTGTTGTTCAGGATCGGCTTGACAAGAGGAATACGACATTTGAAGCCCATGTCCAGGATCCGTCTGTGTGTGGTGGTTCTTGATGCACTGACTCCAGCCTCAGTCCACTCCTTGTGAAAGTCCCCAACACTTTTGAATGGCCTTTTCCTGACAATCCTCTCCAGGCTGCGGTCATCCCTGCTGCTTGTGCACCTTTTTCTTCCACACTTTTCCCTTCCACATAACTTTCTATTAATGTGCTTTGATACAGCACTTTGGGAACATCCAACTTCTTCTGCAATTCCCTTTTGAGGCTTTCCCTCCTTATGGAGGGTGTCAGTGATGGTGTCAGGTCAGCAGTCTTTCCCATGATTGTGATTCCTACTGAACCAGACTGGGAGACCATTTAAGGCTCAGGACCCTTTGCAGGTGTTATGGCTGAATGAGCTGATTAGAGTGGGACACTTTGAGCCGAGATTATTCCACCTTTTCACAATATTCTCATTTTCTGAGATTGTGGATTTGGGGTTTTCATGAGCTGTAAGCCATAATCATCACAATGATGACAAATCACGGCTTGAACTATCTTGCTTTGCATGGAATGAGTCTATCTCATGTATTAGTGTCACCTTTTAAGTTGCTGCACTGAAATCAATGAATGAATGAATGAATGAATGCACCAGATTCTCATTTTTCCAGTTTCACCTGTACACTACTATGACCAATGGGCGCCCCTAGATACAGTTAGGTCCATATACAGTGCAGGAAATGTGTATTTGCTCCCCCCTGATGGTGAATGTTCGCCCCTCACACAGAAATGATCGGTCTAACAATGGAATGTTCTCCCCTCACACAGAAATGATCGGTCTAACAATGGAATGTTCGGTGTAACACTGAGAGACAGAATACAACAACAAATTCAGCAGAAATGCGTCTAACAAATGATGACGGATCTGCATGTTCATGAGGGAAAGAAGGATTTGATCCCCTTCACAAAACATAACTTAGTACTTGGTGGCAAATCCCTTGTTGGCAATCACAGAGGTCGGACGTTTCCTGGAGTTGGCCCCCAGGTTCGCACACATCTCAGAAGGGATTTTGGCCCACTCCTCTTGGCAGATCCTCTCCAAGTCATTAAGGTTTGGTGGCTGACATTTGGCAACTCGAACTTTCAGCTTCCTCCACAGATTTTCAATCGGATGAAGGTGTGGAGACTGGCTAGGCCACTCCAGGACCTTAATTTGCTTCTTCTTGAGCCGCTCCTTTGTTGCCTTGGCGTGTGTTTTGGGTCATTGTCACCTTGAGAGAGATCTTGCATGGTGCACCAGACCTAGGGAGACTGACACTTGTTTTGTGTTTCTTCCATTTGTGAATGATTGCACCAACTGTTGTCACCTTCTCACCAAGCTGCTTGGCCATAGTTTGGTAGCCCAGTCCAGCCTTGTGTAGGTCTACCATCTTGTCCCTGACATCCTTGGACAGCTCTTTGGTCTTTGCCATGGTGGAGAGTTTGGAATCTGATGGTTTGATTGCTCCTGTGGACAGTTGTCTTTTATACAGGTAACACAATGAGATTAGCAGCACTCCCTTTAAGAGACTGCTACTAATCTCAGCTTGTTACCTGTATGAGAGACACCTGGGAGCCAGAAATCCTGCTGAATGATAGGGGATCAAATCCTTCTTTCCCTCATGAACATGCAGATCCGTCATCATTTGTTAGACACATTTCTGCTGAATTTGTTGTTGTATTCTGTCTCTCAGTGTTACACCGAACATTCCATTGTTAGACCGATCATTTCTGTGTGAGGGGCAAACATTCCATTGTTAGACCGATCATTTCTGTGTGAGGGGCGAACATTCCATTGTTAGACCGACCATTTCTGTGTGAGGGGCGAACATTCCATTGTTAGACCGATCATTTCTGTGTGAGGGGCGAACATTCCATTGTTAGACCGATCATTTCTGTGTGAGGGGCGAACATTCCATTGTTAGACCGATCGTTTCTGTGTGAGGGGCGAACATTCCATTGTTAGACCGATCATTTCTGTGTGAGGGGCGAACATTCCATTGTTAGACCGACCATTTCTGTGTGAGGGGCGAACATTCCATTGTTAGACCGATCATTTCTGTGTGAGGGGCGAACATTCCATCGTTAGACCGATCATTTCTGTGTGAGGGGCGAACATTCCATTGTTAGACCGATCGTTTCTGTGTGAGGGGCGAACATTCCATTGTTAGACCGATCATTTCTGTGTGAGGGGCGAACATTCCATTGTTAGACCGATCATTTCTGTGTGAGGGGCGAACATTCAGCATCAGCAGGGGAGCAAATACACATTTCCTTCACTGTATATTTGGACACAGGCACAATTTTAGTTTTTTTTTCAGGTATTTACCAAAATATATTCCCTCTATATTTCTATGATGGATATGGGCGGACAGTGGACACTCCCAGGTGTAATTAGAGGGTATGTACATGCAGATTGGAGGAAGGGTTTAGGAATTACAGCTCTTAAGAGTAGCCATCCCCACCTTTTTCAAGGGACCAAAAGTTATTGGACAGTTGAATCAAAAGCTGTTTCATGGCCAAGTGTGGGCTACTCCTTCGTTATTTCTTCATCAATGAAGCAGGTAAAAGGTCTGGAGTGGATTCTAAGTGCGGGATTTGTATTTGGTATCTATCGCTGTGATCCTACATCATGCGTTGCAAGTGAAACAGGCCATTGGAAGGCTTCAAAAATGCAACAATGTATAACACTGAATTAAATGTTGGCGTCACTAGGAGGCGATCTCTGCTTTCCATAGAGAACAATACAGCATTTATCAGGAGAGAATGAAGCTCAAGAGAAGAAATACTAAAAAAAAGAAAAAGGTAAGATAAATCCAGTCACCAGCAATGTGAACAATTCCATCAAAAGCTCTCTTTTTACAATCATCTACTTTCTGTAAAAAAAAAAAAGAAAAAAACAACAAAAACCACAACATCTGTAGGGTGATGGTGAAGTCCATCATGCGTTGTCCTTCAGGTATACTGACCTTCTGTAGGTATTTCATCCCTGTACCCATCACGCATGTAGACACTTTCTGTATCAGGCCGCGTTATGTCAGACCGGTGGATATCTTTCCTAGAGCCACGGGCAATATTGGGTGTCGGCTCATCAGGATCTCTCTTGCACTTCTTAAACTTCCAGAATCCTGCAGAGGGAAGATGTTTAGGATGTAAGAGTTCGATGTAGAGGTACAGTAGGAGGTATCTAAATGAAGAACATCAAGTCAGTCTGGCATGGCCTAACTAGTATGTTGAGTAGGCAGGATGCAGAAGACATGTAAAATCCGTGGCACCGCACACGCCGCCATCTATCCTCCAATACACGGATGAGTTTGTACATGGACATGCGCAAGTAACCGCCATTGGCATTGAGAAGAAATTGCAAAAATGGATACGTGTTTCAAAACACCCCTGTGAGAAGACAAGTCAGCCAAATCGTTTCACAGAGAAGGTGAAGTAGATCTAGAACAACCAGAAGCTCTAGGATTCCTCCAGAAGTTTGGGGGGTTTCCTTGATTGGTGGTTGACTGACCTAGTTCTAGGGTCAACGTCATACTCCAGCTTCCTCAATGTCCTGTGGTCAGCTGTTCTCCCCTCCATGCCCTGAAATTATCATTACCTTCTACTCTATGCCCCCACTTCACAACCAGTTGCCATTCTACCCCCTATATTCCAACCAGCCCATATATTGTGACAGTACGATGCCCCGTCCTCTTGGATCAGAAAGTCCTGGCTTGTGTCCTGGGCCTGAGAATTGGGATTATACTTATCAGAATATTTTATTCGCCCCTCCAGAGGATTCCCCCCCCCCTCCCCCTGTCTGTCGGTGAACTTATGGTGAGTACAAAGGGACATATGCAGGCCATAGATGGGTCAAAAATCGGCCGATTTTTCGGCCGAAAATAAAATCGGCCGATTTTCGGATCGTTAGTGGGCTAAATGTTCGGCCGTTTTTCGGTATTTTGGCAGATTTTTTTTATCGGTAAAGTTGGAAAAAAAACGGCCGATTTTGCCGATCGCCCGATTTTCGTGGCAATGATGGGCAAATCGGCCGATCCTTTACCGATAAAAAAAATCTGCGCATGAGCAGTGACCTGCAAGAGGAAGAAAAAAAAGAAGAAGAAAAAAGAAGAAGAGGATGAAGAAGAGGAAGAGGATGAAGAAGAGGAAGGAGGAGAAGGGGAAGAGAAGAAGAGGATGAAGAAGAAGAAGAGGATGGAGAAGAAGAGGATGAAGAAGAAGAAGAAGAATAGGATGAAGAAGAAGAAGCAGAATAGGATGAAGAAGAAGAGGATGAAGAAGAGGATGAAGAAGAAGAGGGTGAAGAAGAGGATGAAGAAGAAGAGGATGAAGAAGAGGAAGAAGAGGATGAAGAAGAAGAAGAGGAAGAAGAAGAAGAGGATGAAGAAGATGAAGAAGAGGAAGAAGAAGAAGAAGAAGAGGATGAAGAAGAGGATGAAGAAGAAGATGAAGAAGAAGAAGAAGAAGAGGAAGAATAAGAGGATGAAGAAGAGGATGAAGAAAAAGAAGAAGAAGAGGATGAAGAAGAAGAGGATGAAGAAGAGGATGAAGAAAAAGAAGAAGAAGAGGATGAAGGAGAAGAAGAAGAAGAGGATGAAGAAGAGGATGAAGAAGAAGAAGCAGAAGAAGAGGATGAAGAAGAGGATGAAGAAAAAAGAAGAAGAGGATGAAGAAGAAGAGGATGAAGAAGAGGAAGAAGAAGAAGAGGATGAAGAAGAGGAATTCCAGTCCGGCAAAAAGTGTCCCTGCAGAGAGCTCCGCTATTTCTTTGACAGTTCCTTGACATTTATAGCGGTTGCAACATTGTATCTATTTGTTTCCGAATAAAAACATCTGTATCCTAAATGGATACAAATACATTGTTGCAACCGCTACAAATGTCAAGGAACTGTCAAAGAAATAGCGGAGCTCTCTGCAGGGACACTTTTTGCCAGCTGTAGACGGGATGAAAATCGGCCGATTTCTTTTACCGTTGCTGGAAACGGCGGCCGCTTGAACGACCGATTTTTCGTTTTTTTTAAAGAAAAATCGGCTGATTTTCAACCCGTGTATGGCCTGCATTAAGTAACCTCCCAGCAACCAGCACCAGATGGAGACTGATTACCAAAACTGCTGGTAGACACCCACAGGTGGACGCTGAAACTACAACCTCCGGCCCTGGAGAGTGCCACCAGCAGATGATTCAGTTCCTGACTATAGCATTGGTGGGGTTGGCATTTCACTTTCAGTCAGGGGGGCATTACCCAGTGTTCAAATCCCTGCGCTTTAATAGTGTGTCAGCCCATGAGTGACCTCATGGGCTGAGTTAAAAACCAAATTTTTTGGTCCTTTGTTGCCAAGTGTGACCACTTGGGAACAAAGGACCAAAAAATATTGAGAGCGTTTTTAACCACTTGCCCTCCAGAGGACTCCCCCCCCCCCCCCCCCCTTCCTGACCAGGCCATTTTTTGCGAAACGGCGTTGCATTTCTTTAACTGACAATTGCGCGGTCGTGCAACAGTGCACACAAATGAAATCTACGTCCTTTTTGTCCCACAAATTGAGCTTTCTGTCGGTGGTATTTGATCCCCTCTGCATTTTCTATTTTTGTGCTATGAACAAAAAAAGATTAACAATTTTGAAAAAAAAAAAAACCACTATATTTTTTGACTTTTTGCTATAAAACATGTCCAATAAAAAAATTTTAAATTAAAAAATACGTCATAAATTTAGGCCGAAATGTAAAAAAGACCGACAATTTTGAAAAAAACAAACAAACAATATTTTGGACTTTCTGCTTTTAAACATGTCCAATACAAAAATTTAAAAGATCAAATCTCGTCATAAATTTCGTCCGAAAATGTCCCCCGCTCCGTGTCTTTGCTACAAAAAAAAAATCCCGATACGTGTAAATTAATTGGTTTACGTGAAAGTTATAGCGTCTACAAATGGCGGGATAGATACTGGGATTTTTTTTCTTTATACTAGTAATGGCGGCGATCAGCGACTTATAGTGGGACTGCGGCGGGCATTCTGACACTGGGGGAGGAACTAACTTGGTGTCACTGACATCCCCAGTGACACCAATACAGGGATCAGTGCTAATAAAAAGCACTGACACTGTACTAATGGCACTGGGCAGGAAGGGGTTAACATCTGGGGCCATCAAAGGGTTAACTGTGTGCTGTGTTACTATGTAAGCATGCTGTATGTACAAAATCCCATATATATTGGTGATTTCAAGCAACCCTGCAGTCCTGTAGCAGTAGTTCTGCTATAGGACGGCCAGGAAGCGGTTAATGCCAAAGGGAATATTTTTTTATTTGAAAAATAATTTTAATTACTGAGTGAAGTTAAATGTACTTACGTTTATACGAAAACAAAAATGCTGTGATGAAGACTATAGCAATAGGAATAGGAAGAAAATGACTTCTATAGTCTGCAAAAGAAACCAGAAAATAATTTTGTTGGTAGAGCCAGTCATGGATTACTCACCGTTTACAACTAATAATACAAGTTATTTAGTTACATAGTTAGTCTGGCTGAAAAAAGACAAAAGTGCATCTGGTTCAACCATAAAAAAGTAAAAAAAAAACCAAAGAAGCGCACCAACCTTGCGCATTACCTCAGTAACCAAAATTTATTAGTAAAAGAATGGAACTCACAAACAGCGAATAAAAACAGGCAGGTAAGTCCTCCCAGGGACTTCAGAGACAAGAGGCCAGCGCGAATCCCACCATGGGGGTGGACACTCAGTACTACTGACGCGTTTCGAAGGTCGTACCTTCTTCCTCAGAGCTGACTGGACTGAGAGTGTATGTTCCCATTTATACCCATAGACTGAAATAAGCCCTCCCCTAGTCCAGTCAGCTCTGATGAAGAAGGTATGGCCTTCGAAACGCGTCAGCTGCACCGAGTGTCTACCCCCATGATGGGATTCGCGCTGGCCTCTTGTCTCTGAAGTCCCTGGGAGGACTTACCTGCCTGTTTTTATTCGCTGTTTGTGAGTACCATTCTTTTACTAATACATTTTGGTTACTGAGGTAATGCGCAAAGGTTGGTGCGCTTCTTGTTTGTTTTTTTTTTTCACTTTGCAGTATTGGTCGGGCTTCCCCAGCCTTGTTTTGGAGCTGCACAACCTTTCATGCTCTGGTGGTCGCTTCTTCTGGTTTTGATTTCATCTACTCGCTACCGGCCTGGGTCCTGGAGCGCAGGAGAAATCGTATTGGGTCAACCATAAAAAAAAAAGTTATAATCCTACACCCACAGTTGATCCAGAGGAAGGCAAAAACCCAGCAAAGCACGATCCAGTCTGCTCCTGCAGGGGAAAAGATTCCTTCCTGATCCCCCGAGAGGCGATCGGATATTCCCTGGATCACCTTTCCCTATAAATGTTATATCCAGTTATATTCTGTGTATCCAAGAAAGAATCCAGGACTTTCCTACAGCAATCCACTGAGCTGGCCACAACCAACTCTGGAGGGAGTCTATTCCACATTCTCACAGCTCTCACTGTGAAGAAACCTTTCCATGTTTGGAGATTACATTTCTTTTCCTCCAGACGTAAAGACCCCCCCTTGTCCTCTGTGATGACCTCAGGGGGAATAACTACACCGAGTTCACTATATGAACCACTGATGTATTTATACATGGAGATCATATCCCCCCCTTATGTATTATACATGGAGATCATATCCCCCCCTTATGTATTATACATGGAGATCATATCCCCCCTTATGTATTATACATGGAGATCATATCCCCCCTTATGTATTATACATGGAGATCATATCCCCCCTTATGTATTATACATGGAGATCATATCCCCCCTTATGTATTATACATGGAGATCATATCCCCCCTTATGTATTATACATGGAGATCATATCCCCCCTTATGTATTATACATGGAGATCATATCCCCCTTTATGTATTATACATGGAGATCATATCCCCCCCCCTTATGTATTATACATGGAGATCATATCCCCCCTTATGTATTATACATGGAGATCATATCCCCCCCTTATGTATTATACATGGAGATCATATCCCCCCTTATGTATTATACATAGAGATCATATCCCCCCCTTATGTATTATACATGGAGATCATATCCCCCCCTTATGTATTATACATGGAGATCATATCCCCCCCTTATGTATTATACATGGAGATCATATCCCCCCTTATGTATTATACATGGAGATCATATCCCCCCCTTATGTATTATACATGGAGATCATATCCCCCCTTATGTATTATACATGGAGATCATATCCCCCCCTTATATATTATACATGGAGATCATATCCCCCCTTATGTATTATACATAGAGATCATATCCCCCCCTTATGTATTATACATGGAGATCATATCCCCCCTTATGTATTATACATGGAGATCATATCCCCCCCTTATGTATTATACATGGAGATCATATCCCCCCTTATGTATTATACATGGAGATCATATCCCCCCCTTATGTATTATACATGGAGATCATATCCCCCCTTATGTATTATACATGGAGATCATATCCCCCCTTATGTATTATACATGGTGATCATATCCCCCCCTTATGTATTATACATGGTGATCATATCCCCCCTTATGTATTATACATGGAGATCATATCCCCCCTTATGTATTATACATGGAGATCATATCCCCCCCTTATGTATTATACATGGAGATCATATCCCCCTTATGTATTATACATGGTGATCATATCCCCCTTATGTATTATACATGGAGATCATATCCCCCCTTATGTATTATACATGGAGATCATATCCCCCCTTATGTATTATACATGGAGATCATATCCCCCCTTATGTATTATACATGGTGATCATATCCCCCCCTTATGTATTATACATGGTGATCATATCCCCCCCTTATGTATTATACATGGTGATCATATCCCCCCCTTATGTATTATACATGGAGATCATATCCCCACTTATGTATTATACATTGAGATCATATCCCCCCCTTATGCATTATACATGGAGATCATATCCCCCCCTTATGTATTATACATGGAGATCATATCCCCCCTTATGTATTATACATGGAGATCATATCCCCCCTTATGTATTATACATGGAGATCATATCCCCCCTTATGTATTATACATAGAGATCATATCCCCCCCTTATGTATTATACATGGAGATCATATCCCCCCCTTATGTATTATACATGGAGATCATATCCCCCCTTATGTATTATACATGGAGATCATATCCCCCCTTATGTATTATACATGGAGATCATATCCCCCCTTATGTATTATACATGGTGATCATATCCCCCCTTATGTATTATACATGGAGATCATATCCCCCCCTTATGTATTATACATGGAGATCATATCCCCCTTATGTATTATACATGGAGATCATATCCCCCCTTATGTATTATACATGGTGATCATATCCCCCCTTATGTATTATACATGGAGATCATATCCCCCTTATGTATTATACATGGAGATCATATCCCCCCTTATGTATTATACATGGAGATCATATCCCCCCTTATGTATTATACATGGAGATCATATCCCCCCTTATGTATTATACATGGAGATCATATCCCCCTTATGTATTATACATGGCGATCATATACCCCCTTATGTATTATACATGGAGATCATATCCCCCTTATGTATTATACATGGAGATCATATCCCCCCTTATGTATTATACATGGAGATCATATCCCCCCTTATGTATTACACATGGAGATCATATCCCCCTTATGTATTATACATGGAGATCATATCCCCCCTTATGTATTATACATGGAGATCATATCCCCCCTTATGTATTATACATGGAGATCATATCCCCCCTTATGTATTATACATGGAGATCATATCCCCCCCCTTATGTATTATACATGGAGATCATATCCCCCCTTAATCTCCTCTTCTCAGTAGAGAATACGTTCAGTTCCTCTAATCTTTCCTCATAGCTGAGCTCCTCCATGCCTTGCATCAATAAATACATTTAAAATAAATACACAAGTGAAAAAAAATCATAAATAAATACTAGGTATAAATAAATAATAAATTAACCCCAACCCTTAAAAAATAGAACAAATTATTATTATTATTATTATTTTTTTGTTAGGGTACGGAGTTAGTTAAGGTTAGATTAGGGTTAGGATTGGGATTAGTATTTTATTATTTTATTATTGATTATTTATTATTTTATGTATAGTATTTTACTTATTATTTTCTCAACATTTATTTATTGTTATGGTAATAATAATAATAATAATAAATGTAAAATAAATACACAAGTGAAAAAAAAATCATAAATAAATACTAGGTATAAATAAATAATAAATTAACCCCTAACCCTCAAAAAATATAACAAATTATTCAGGCTGGTGGTGGTGGTGTCATGGTGTGGTGGATCCATCCTACCTTGTATCCACAGTTCAGGCTGGTGGTGGTGTCATAGTGTGGGGGATCCATCCTACCTTGTATCCACAGTTCAGGCTGGTGGTGTCATGGTGAGGTGGATCCATTGTGCCTTGTATCAACGGTTCAGGCTGGTGGTGGGGGTGTCATGGTGTGGTGGATCCATCCTACCTTGCATCAACGGTTCCGGCTGGTGGTGTCATGGTGTGGTGGATCCATCCTGCCTTGTATCAACGGTTCCGGCTGGTGGTGGTGGTGTCATGGATCCATCCTGCCTTGTATCAACGGTCCGGCTGGTGGTGGTGGTGTCATGGATCCATCCTGCCTTGTATCAACGGTCCGGCTGGTGGTGGTGGTGTCATGGATCCATCCTGCCTTGTATCAATGGTTCAGGCTGGTGGGATTCATGGTGTGGTAGATCCATCCTGCCTTGTATCAATGGTTAAGGCTGGTGGTGGTCTCATGGTGTGGTGGATCCATCCTGCCTTGTATCAACGGTTCAGGCTGGTGGTGGTGGTGTCATGGTGTGGGGGAGATTTTATTGGCACACTTTGGGCCACTTAGTACCATTTTAGGATCGTTTCATCACCTCGGCCTACCTGAGTATTGTTGCTGACCATGTCCATCCCTTTATGACTCCAGTGTCCCCATCTTCTGATGGCTCCTTCCAGCAGGATAATGCTCCATGTCACAAAGCTCAAACCATCTCCAACTGGTTCCTTGAACATGACAATGAGGTCACTGGACTCCAATGGCCTCCACAGTCACCAGATCTCCATCCAATAGAGCACCTTTGGGATGTGGTGGAACTGGAGATTCCCATCATGGATGTGCAGCCGACAAACCTACAGCAACTGTGTGATGCCACCATGTCAATATGGAGCAAAATCTCTGAGGAACGTTTCCAACACCTTGTTGAATCTATGCCACCAAGAATGAAGGCCAAAGGGGGTCCAACCCGGGACTAGCAAGGTGGACCTCATAAAGTGGCCGGTGAGTGTTTTTGAAGAGCATTTGGCCAGAAGTCAAAATAGCTGGAGAACATTTGATATTTGCCCCATTTGTATTTCTCGTGTCTCTCACCTGGTTTATAAAGGATGGTTATACTTTGGCTATCCTCCGACACGGAGTTCTTCACAGTGCAGTTCAGCGTCACGTCCTCTTTTGGTCTGGATGCGGTGTATTGCTGTCCAGCCGTTTCTCCTCCGTTGACCAACCATTTGTAGGACACGTTGGTTGTGGAGGACACGCAAAGCAGGATAACATGCTCACTGGTGCTGTTGTTAATGATGACGGGCTTGGACACACGATCTGTAGGAAAAGACGGTAAAAATTAGGACCCATTTTACCACCCTCACACCGGAGTCACACACATGCAGCACCACGGAAGTCGGCTTTCTTCCATATACGAAGAATGTTTGTGGCGTTGATAGGGGCCAGGAACGGGTTCCTGATCATGAAATCGCTGTGCCAACCAGTGATTTACGTGACTGGGAAGCCTCTCATCATTGACAACTCCTTCAAGCAAGGATGTCACACTGGCGGCCCTCCGGCTGTTTGCGAAACTACAAGTCCCATCATGCCTCTGCCTTTGGGAGTCATGCTTGTAACTGTCAATCTTGCAATGCCTCATGGGACTTGGAGTTTGGCAAGAGCTAAAGGGCCGCCAGTTTGACACCCATGCCTTAAAGGGTTTGTCAGCAAGAGGTTAATACAAAAGGACCCCCCAGTGGGACATTTCTGCAGCAATACGGTATGACGTCCAGGATGAAACCACATGAATCCAGGTCCCGGAGGAATATTCAAGAAAACATTTTTGTAAAAAAAAAATATCAGCTTTATTACATACATGTATTTAACCTCTTCCCGTCCGGTCCATGTACATAAATGGCCGGATGGGAGCAGTGCAGGAACGGGTGGACGTTTATAAATGGTACCCACATTTGCAGCCTGTGCGCTCTCCCTGGGATCATGCGGCACTGCGATCCGGTGTATGGGACCTCTGGGTGAGATCCTGATCATGTGATCACTGATTGGCCAATCAGTGATCACATGAACAATAGTAAACTGTCACTTCTGACATCATTGCTTACTACGTGTGAAATCTGTGAATGATCAGAGATCACATGGTACAGGGCTATTCACAAGAGCCTTGTACCATGTGACAAGCTGTGACCAATCACAGCTCACACAGTATTTCTCAATGGCTGCAGGAATGCAGCCAGAGACAAGGAGAAATGATTCCTCTTACAGCCTTTATGGGTCTTTAACCCCAAAGTAGGTTGATTTTCTCTCTGGCACATTTGTCAAAACTTTGACTGTGCCAAAAAAGCGCCGATTTATTTTCCAGAAGTTTTCCCGACCTAAAAACGGCAAAAAAATTTCTGTTTCAGTTTGTTCTTTCTGGGAAAAAATCAGTTTGATAAGGTGGGCATTAAATGCACCCGTTTCTGACCCTGGAACTCACTCATATCTAAGGTCTTCAGGGTTTTTTCCCCACAAGATGTAATACTTCAAAAACAGGAGATGTTCACTGTACAAAAAAAAAGAAGAAAAACATAATAATGTAAATATTTAAACTTGAAGTGTGAAAAAATACTCTATTGGGGGATGGGGAGGGTGGGTGACACCCAAATAGATCAAAACCAATAGGAGTTGAGTATCTAGCCGCTCGTCCCTAAATAGACACATGTCCAAAAACACCCCCCCAGAGGGACTTTCTGCAGCAATATGGTATTATATGTACAGTGAAGGAAATGTGTATTTGCTCCCCCCTAATGCTGAATGTTCGCCCCTCACACAGAAATGATCGGTCTAACAATGGAATGTTCGCCCCTCACACAGAAACGATCGGTCTAACAATGGAATGTTCCCCCCTCACACAGAAACGATTGGTCTAACAATGGAATGGTCGCCCCTCACACAGAAACGATCGGTCTAACAATGGAATGGTCGCCCCTCACACAGAAATGATCGGTCTAACAATGGAATGTTCACCCCTCACACAGAAATGATCGGTCTAACAATGGAATGTTCGGTGTAACACTGAGAGACAGAATACAACAACAAATTCAGCAGAAATGCGTCTAACAAATGATGACTGATCTGCATGTTCATGAGGGAAAGAAGGATTTGATCCCCTTAACAAAACATGACTTAGTACTTGGTGGCCAATCCCTTGTTGGTAATCACAGAGGTCAGACGTTTCCTGGAGTTGGCCCCCAGGTTCGCACACATCTCAGGAGGGATTTTGGCCCACTCCTCTTGGCAGATCCTCTCCAAGTCATTAAGGTTTGGTGGCTAACGTTTAGCAACTCGAACTTTCAGCTCCCTCCACAGATTTTCAATCAGATGAAGGTCTGGAGACTGGCTAGGCTACTCCAGGACCTTAATGTGCTTCTTCTTGAGCCGCTCCTTTGTTGCCTTGGCCGTGTGTTTTGGGTCATTGTCATGCTGGAACACCCATCCACCACCCATTTTCAATGCCCTGGCTGAGGGAAGAAGGTTCTCACCCAAGATTTGAGGGTACATTGCCCCATCCATCATCCCTTTGATGCGGTGCAGTTGTCCTGTCCCCTTAGCAGAAATACACCCCCAAAGCAGAATGTTTCCACCACCATGTTTCACAGTTGGGCTGGTGTTCTTGGGGTCATAGGCAGCATTCCTCCTCCTCCAAACACGGCGAGTTGAGTTGATGCCAAAGAGCTGGATTTTGGTCTCCTCTGACCACAACACTTCCCACCAGTCCTCCTCTGCATCATTCAGATGTTCAGTGGCAGACTTCAGACGGGCTGGACATGTGCTTTCTTGAGCAGAGGGACCTTGCGGGCACTGCAGGATTTCAGTCCTTGTCGGCGTAGTGTGTTACCAATTGTTTTCTTGGTGACTGTGGTCCCAGCTGCCTGGAGATCATTGACAAGATCCTCACGTGTAGTTCTGGGATGATTCCTCACTGTTCTCATGATCATTGACACTCCACGAGGGGAGATCTTGCATGGTGCACCAGACCTAGGGAGACTGACACTTGTTTTGTGTTTCTTCCATTTGTGAATGATTGCACCAACTGTTGTCACCTTCTCACCAAGCTGCTTGGCCATAGTTTGGTAGCCCAGTCCAGCCTTGTGTAGGTCTACCATCTTGTCCCTGACCTCCTTGGACATTTTTTTGGTCTTTGCCATGGTGGAGAGTTTGGAATCTGATGGTTTGATGGCTCCTGTGGACAGGTGTCTTTTATACAGGTAACACAATGAGATTAGCAGCACTCCCTTTAAGAGACTGCTTCTAATCTCAGCTTGTTACCTGTATGAGAGACACCTGGGAGCCAGAAATCCTGCTGAATGATAGGGGATCAAATCCTTCTTTCCCTCATGAACATGCAGATCCGTCATCATTTGTTAGACGCATTTCTGCTGAATTTGTTGTTGTATTCTGTCTCTCAGTGTTACAATACACCTATCAGGGGCGGACTGACCATTTGGAAACTCGGGCCCCATGAGCTGTCCTTGGTACCTTTTTCACAGGTTTTTTGAGTTTGGGCAGGGACACAAGAGCCCCATGAGTTGTCAGTCCGCCCCTGACACCTACCATTTGATTTTTAGATCAATCATTTCTGTGTGAGGGGCGAACATTCACCATCAGCAGGGAAGCAAATACGCATTTCCTTCACTAAATATTCAAGGAAAACTTTTTTGTAAAAAAATATCAGCTTTATTACATGCACATATTTAATGTAAAGTACATGAATATAAAAGGAGTCTCCCCATATGGAAGAGAAATATATTTCCAATATATTTAGAAAAAAAAATATACCGTATTTTTCGCTCCATAGGATGCAGTTTTTTCCCCCCAAAAAAAGGGGGAAAATGTCAGTGTGTCTTATGGAGCAAATATAAAGCGACCTGTCCGGTAGTTCTGCCGCCACCATGTCAGGATACCGGGCCGGCCGCTCAGCTCTTCTCTCCTGCAGGACCGCACCTGTTCCTCGCTCCAGCGCTGCAGTCTTCCCGCGGCGGCTTCTGTGACAGCCAGGTGCCCACTGCGCATGCATGAGAAGGACACATGACAGGTCCCAGAAGGCTCCGGGACATTCACAAAGCGCAGCGCTTCTCGCACATGCGCAGTGGGCACCCGGCTGTCACAGAAGCCGCCACGGGAAGAAGAAGGAAGGACAACTCCGCGGAAGTGGGAGCGGGTACCTGTCAAATTCAGGTACCCGCTCCTCCTCCCTCCCCAAAGGTCAGCAGTCTCTGATCATCTCCTGTACTATGTCTGCAGTCTCTGATCATCTCCTGTACTGTGTCCGCAGTCTCTGGTCATCTCCTGTACCGTGTCCGCAGTCTCTGGTCATCTCCTGTACCGTGTCCGCAGTCTCTGGTCATCTCCTGTACCGTGTCCGCAGTCTCTGGTCATCTCCTGTACCGTGTCCGCAGTCTCTGGTCATCTCCTGTACTATGTCCGCAGTCTCTGGTCATCTCCTGTACTGTGTCTGCAGTCTCTGATCATCTCCTGTACTGTGTCCGCAGTCTCTGGTCATCTCCTGTACTGTGTCCGCAGTCTCTGGTCATCTCCTGTACTGTGTCTGCAGTCTCTGATCATCTCCTGTACTATGTCCGCAGTCTCTGGTCATCTCCTGTACTGTGTCCGCAGTCTCTGGTCATCTCCTGTACTGTGTCTGCAGTCTCTGGTCATCTCCTGTACTGTGTCTGCAGTCTCTGATCATCCCCTGTACTGTGTCCGCAGTCTCCAGTCATCTCCTGTACTGTGTCTGCAGTCTCTGATCATCTCCTGTACTGTGTCTGCAGTCTCTGATCATCTCCTGTACTGTGTCCGCAGTCTCTGGTCATCTCCTGTACTGTGTCCGCAGTCTCTGGTCATCTCCTGTACTGTGTCTGCAGTCTCTGATCATCTCCTGTACTGTGTCCGCAGTCTCTGGTCATCTCCTGTACTGTGTCTGCAGTCTCTGATCATCTCCTGTACTGTGTCTGCAGTCTCTGATCATCTCCTGTACTGTGTCCGCAGTCTCTGGTCATCTCCTGTACTGTGTCTGCAGTCTCTGGTCATCCCCTGTACTATGTCCGCAGTCTCTGATCATCCCCTGTACTGTGTCTGCAGTCTCTGGTCATCTCCTGTACTATGTCTGCAGTCTCTGGTCATCTCCTGTACTGTGTCCGCAGTCTCTGGTCATCTCCTGTACTATGTCCGCAGTCTCTGGTCATCTCCTGTACTATGTCCGCAGTCTCTGGTCATCTCCTGTACTATGTCCGCAGTCTCTGGTCATCCCCTGTACTGTGTCCGCAGTCTCTGGTCATCTCCTGTACTATGTCTGCAGTCTCTGGTCATCTCCTGTACTGTGTCCGCAGTCTCTGGTCATCTCCTGTACTGTGTCCGCAGTCTCTGGTCATCTCCTGTACTGTGTCTGCAGTCCATTGGTTCAGAATATTTTTTTTCTTGTTTTTCTCCTCTAAAACCAAGGTGCGTCTTATGAAGTGAAAAATACGGTACATGTGACATATATTTACAATATATTGGCCGACGCAAATATATTTTAAAATGTATTCCAAAAATGTAAATTAAAATATAATTTTCCAGATATTTTTGAACATCTAAAAAAAAATGCATTTAAACATAGATTTTTAAATATACTTGTAAATGCATTCCAAGTGACACTTTGAAATATATTTCAGCGTGTGTTCTTAATATATTTTTATTATTATATTCACAAATATATTAAATGTATATTTTAGAAATATATTGAATACGGCCAAAATTGTAGTATTTGAAATATAGGTCCATATATATGGGAAGAATATACAGTGGGGCAAAAAAGTATTTAGTCACCACCAATGGTACAAGTTCTCCCACTTACAGAGATGAGAGAGGCCTGTAATTGGCATCATAGGGAGACCTCAACTATGAGAGACAAAATGAGAAAACAAATCCAGACAATCTCATTGGCTGATCTGGAAAGAATTTATTTGCAAATTATGGTGGAAAATAAGTATTTGGTCACCTACAAACAAGCAAGATTTCTGGCTCTCACAGACCTGGACCTTCTTCTTCAAGAGGCTCCTCCTCCTGCACTCATTACCTGTATCAATGGCACCTGTTTGAACTTGTTATCAGTATAAAAGACACCTGTCCACAACCTCAAACAGTCACACTCCAAACTCCACTATGGGGAAGACCAAAGAGCTGTTGAAGGACACCAGAAACAAAATTGTAGACCTGCACCAGGCTGGGAAGACTGAATCTGCAACAGGCAAGCAGCTTGGTGTGAACAAATCAACTGTGGGAGCAATAGTTAGAAAATGGAAGACATACAAGACCACTGATAATCTCCCTCCATCTGGGGCTCCACGCAAGATCTCACCCCCTGGGGTCAAAATGATCACAAGAACGGTGAGCAAAAATCCCAGGACCACACGGGGGGACCTAGTGAATGACCTGCAGAGAGCTGGGACCAACGTAACAAAGGCTACCATCAGTAACACACTACGCCGCCAGGGACTCAGATCCTGCAGTGCCAGACGTGTCCCCCTGCTTAAGCCAGTACATGTCCGGGGCCCGTCTGAAGTTTGCTAGAGAGCATTTGGATGATCCAGAAGAGGATTGGGAGTCATATGGTCAGATGAAACCAAAAAAGAACTGTTTGGTAGAAACACAACTCATCATGTTTGGAGGAGAGAGAATGCTGAGTTGCATCCAAAGAACACCATACCTACTGTGAAGCATGGGGGTGGCAACATCATGCTTTGGGGCTGTTTCTCCGCAAAGAGACCAGGACGACTGATCCATGTACAGGGCACAATGAATGGGGCCATGTATCGTGAGATTTTGAGTGTAAACCTCCTTCCATCAGCAAGGGCATTGAAGATGAAACGTGGCTGGGCCTTCCAACATTACAATGATCCCAAACATACCGCCCGGGCAACGAAGGAGTGGCTTCGTGAGAAGCATTTCAAGGTCCTGGAGTGGCCTAGCCAGTCTCCAGATCTCAACCACATAGAAAACCTTTGGAGGGAGTTGAAAGTCCGTGTTGCCCAGCGACAGCCCCAAAACATCACTGCTCTAGAGGAGATCTGCATGGAGGAGGAGATCTGCATGGAGGATGGGCCAACATACCAGCAACAGTGTGTGCCAACCTTGTGAGGACTTCCAGGAAACGTCTGACCTCTGTCATTGCCAACAAAGGATATATAACAAAGTATTGACATGAACTTTTCATATTCACCAAATACTTATTTTCCACCATAATTTGCAAATAAATTCTTTCCAGATCAGCCAATGAGATTGTCTGGATTTGTTTTCTCATTTTGTCTCTCATAGTTGAGGTCTCCCTATGATGCCAATTACAGGCCTCCCTCATCTCTGTAAGTGGGAGAACTTGTACAATTGGTGGGGACTAAATACTTTTTTGCCCCCCTGTATTAAGAATGTATTTTTAAAATCTATTTTTCTTGCATGTGGGTGTTGGGTGCACACGGCATCTTGGGGGGTGACAGATCCCCCCTAAATATGCTTCACAATGTACTATGATATTCAGCCCTTCTGCAATGCAAGGCTGGCCCAGGCGTGCCGGGATCCCGATCGGGAGACTCCACCCATAAATGGCAGTTGTCACACGGACTCACCGAGTACAGAGAGACGTATTTCGGTTTCTTGGATGTAATTATTCACGATCGCCTCCGACTTGTAGTCCCCCGAATCCCCCTTGGTCAGATTTCTTATGGTCAGGGATCCGGTATTTTGTAGGGCGGCTCTGTCTGCGAGGCGGTAAAAATGCGGTTTGGGTGACTCCAACTCCATCTCCACCAGTTTATTATTGTTCACCTTCCAGTTTATTTCTGTCGGGAAGCCAAAATACTTCGGCACCAGAGTGACATCATCTTCAGCCGCTCTCTGGATCTTCTGTAGGGGCGGAGCTAGAGAGAGAGCAGAGAGAGCAACTTCAATGTGATGGCACCGGATCAGTGATCTCTGTACAGCGCCGCGGTATATGTCAGAGCTATATACATGTATCATAATAATAGTGTGTGACTGTGGGGGAGGGGACATTAGAGTGTAAGCTCCTCTGGTACAGAGACTGATGGGACTGTGGGGGGGGGGGACATTAGAGCGTCAGCTCCTCTGGTACAGAGACTGATGTGACTGTGGGGGAGGGGACATTAGAGCGTCAGCTCCTCTGGTACAGAGACTGATGGGACTGTGGGGGGGGGGGACATTAGAGCGTCAGCTCCTCTGGTACAGAGACTGATGGGACTGTGGGGGAGGGGACATTAGAGCGTCAGCTCCTCTGGTACAGAAACTGATGTGACCGTGGGGGAGGGGACATTACAGCGTAAGCTCCTCTGGTACAGAGATTGATGTGACCGTTGGGGAGGGGACAATAGAGTGTAAGCTCCTCTGGTACAGAGACTGATGGGACTGCGGGGGAGGGGACATTAGAGCGTAAGCTCCTCTGGTACAGAGACTGATGGGACTGTGGGGGAGGGGACATTAGAGCGTAAGCTCCTCTGGTACAGAGACTGATGGGACTGTGGGGGAGGGGACATTAGAGTGTAAGCACCTCTGGTACAGAGACTGATGGGACTGGGGGGGAGGGGACATTAGAGCGTAAGCTCTTCTTGTACAGAGACTGATGGGACTGTGGGGGAGGGGACATTAGAGTGTAAGCTCCTCTGTACAGAGACTGATGTGACTGTGGGGGGGGGGACATTAGAGTGTAAGCTCCTCTGTACAGAGACTGATGTGACTGTGGGGGGGGGACATTAGAGCGTCAGCTCCTCTGGTACAGAAACTGATGTGACCGTGGGGGAGGGGATATTAGAGCGTAAGCTCCTCTGGTACAGAGACTGATGTGACCGTTGGGGAGGGGACAATAGAGTGTAAGCTCCTCTGGTACAGAGACTGATGGGACTGCGGGGGAGAGGACATTAGAGTGTAAGCTCCTCTGGTAATAATAATAGTGTGTGACTGTGGGGAGAAGATGAGAGAAGAGTAGAGAGGTGAGAGAAAGGAGAAGAGAAAGGAGAGTGTCAAGAGCCTTTGGTAGTGAGCCCTTGTGGATCGCCAACTCGGTGTTCCCTGTGGAGTCTAAGCCTCAGCCTGCTTCTTCACCAGAGCCCCTGATGGTGGGGATGGGCTTGAAGCGAGCTAGAACCAGGTCGCGGCCCCCAGGTACACCCAGCTGAGGACGCGGAGAATGCTCGCAGAGTACAATGGGAGGAGACAACAGGAAATACAATAGACAAGCCGAGGTCAGGACGGGCAGAAATCAAGCACAGCCGGTGAACGAAGGCAGGGTCGGTACACGGGTCATCAGATTCAGGATACAGGAGTAACAACAAACAGGACCTCGGAGAACTAAGAAGTTGCTCAGGCAAAGTGGCCTAGACTGAGCATGTCCTATATACACAGGGAAACTAGGAGGCGGGCCAGGAAGTGATGGAAGGGAAAGAAATAAAACCCAGAGAACAGTAGACGACGCCCACAGGTGAGCACAGACAGTCCACACATGTGAAAGGGATCAGGAACAGCCCTGCAGCAAGGAGGTAAGAATACGCAAACAAGAAACTGCAGGCTAACTTGTGACAGTACCCCCCCTTATGAGGTTTCCCCACTTTTTTAGGGCCAGGCTTAAGAGGAAACTTCTGATGAAAAAGTTCCACCAGACGGGGTGCAGAAACATCAGTAGAAGGAATCTAACACCTCTCCTCAGGACCATATCCCTTCCAGTCAATTAGATACAAAAGCTTCCCTCTGAGGAATTTGGAATCCAAGATTTGCTTGACTTCATACGTATCCGTGGTACTCACTAATGGGGAAGGATGATGATGAGGATGGGAAAACCTGTTGATGATCTATGGTCTTAGAAGAGAAACATGGAAAACATTAGGGATTCTCAGATGTGAAGGGAGGTGAAGTTTGAAAGCAACAGGATTGACCTGGCAGAGGATGGTAAAGGGACCAATGAACCGAGGAGCAAATTTCATAGAGGGTACCCGTAGATGGATTTTCTTCGTAGAGAGCCAAACCTTGTCACCAGGGAGAAATTTGGACCTCACGTGGCGATGAAGATCTGCAGCTGCTTTGTACTTGGAAGCTGCCAGACGTAAATTCTTGGAAACCTCTGCCCAGATAGAATCGAATGATCGTTGTGTCCCTGCAGCCGCGGGCACCTCAGAGGAGATGGGAACAGGAATTGGCACAGAAGGATGATGGCCATACACAGTGAAAAAGGGAGACTCACCAGTACTGGCACTGGCATGGTTATTAAGGGCAAACTCTGCCCAGGGTAGAAGGTCTACCCAGTCATCCCGATGGGCCGACAGAGAGATGTAAAAAGAGAAGAGAGCAGAAGGAAACCAGAAGAGCACTCAGTATTATGCCGCGCCTGGCACGAAGGTCATACCTGGAAGATGTTAATATTGTTGGGCACATTTGATATCACAAAACTTACAGACAGAACTTACCACTGACGGATAATACCACCACGTTGTCTCCGTGATTTATTCTATTGGCAGCTCGGCAGTAATAAACCCCGCCATCGTTCCAGGTGGCTCCCATCAGGGTTAGGTCCAGCTTCCCCTGTGAGAAGTCTCCTGAAAAAACTGTACGTCCTCGAAACTGAGAATCCTGATTGGATAGATCATTCTGACCATTCACAGACTTGTAGACCTGCACGTTTTTGCCATCTTTTCCTGTCTTCTCCCAGACGACTATCAGGTTTTCCACTCCTTGTATAAAATTAAAGGAACATGGAAGATATGCGGCGTCATAGGCAACAGAGGTCACCAGGGCTTCACCTGTGTAGAGATTTAAGATGAAAATCACAATGGAGTTCTTGGCATTCCTGGGGGGTCCTTGTCATTGTCATGTGTTGTGTAGACAGGAAGTCATTAGTACAGGTTAGTTGTATTTAACTGGAATTATTCTATAATGTTGAGGAAGTTGTGTCTAGGCAGATGCTTGGGGTCCAAGAACGTGATAGGAGATGTGAGGGTCTGTGAAACCACCTTGTGAAACCAGCTTGCTATGGATAGAAGAGACAATGGTGTCCTATGATGTCTCATGACTTTTTGCCTGCATGACTTCCAAGGCTATTGAGAACTTAAAGAAACATATGGAACAAGATTGAAAACCTTCAACAATGGAACAGAACTCAAGCCAGACCACGTATGTTCCTTGCTGGACCTTTTCCTCAACACCACCTACTTCATGTACAAGGGTAGTTTCTACGGACAGGTATATGGCTGTCCTATGAGATCACCATTGTCTCGCATTATAGCTAACCTGTACATTGAGGAAGTGGAGAGGAAAGCATTACAGTTGGAAGAGACAAGGGTTTCCTATGCTTTCACATCACTTCTATATCAACTATCACCTTCTATCACCTCTATATCAACTGAAACCAGAGAAGACTATCTGACAGATGAACAGAATTCAAGCTAGACGAAGTATGTCCCTTGATGGAACTTTGCCCCAACATCACCTACTTTATGTACAAGGATAATGTCTACAGACAGGTACATGGCTGTGCGATCGTATCACTATTGTCTTCCACTGTAGCTAACGTGGACATGGAGGAAAACGGAGAGGAAAGCCTTACAGGCAGAGGAGGCACTGGTGTTTTATGATGTCACATCACTTTTTACCTGTATACCAACTGCAGAGGCTATGGATGTAAGAAAACATCTAAAACTAGAGAAGACCCATGACTGATGGCCAGAACTCAAGCCAGACCAAGTATGTTCCTTGATATACCTTTGGCTAAACACCACCTACTTTGCTTACAAGGATACCTTCTACAGAAAGCAACATGGAAGCTAGGGGATCACCATTGTCTTCTGTAGGTAACCCAGTAAGCATGTCTTCTATAGACAGGAAGGGCTCAGGGATCAGCCATTGGCCCCATACGTAGCTATCCTGTACATGTAAGAAGTGGAGAAGAAGGCCTATGTGATGTCACGTAACTTGTCACCTGCATACCGACTGTGAAGGCTACTGAGGTAAGTAAGAAAACATCAGAAACCAGAAAAAACCCTTGACAGATGAACAGAACTGAAGGCAGACCAAGGATGTTCCTTACTGGACCTATGCCCCAACACTACTTCACGTACAAGGATAACTTCTACAGAGTGGAACGTGAGAGTTTTGGGATCACCATTGTCTTCTATTGTAACTAACCTATACATGGAGGAAGCCCAGAGAGGAAAGCTTTCCAGCCAGAAGAGACATGGGTATCCTATGATTTTACAACATTATTCACCTCTATACCAACTGCGGAGGCTATTCAGGATTTTAGATAACATCTGAAACCAGAGAAGACCCTTGACAGATAATTAGAACTCAAGTCAGAACAAGTATGTTCCTCCCCGGACCTTTGTCCCAAGACCACCTACTTCATGTACAAGGATAACGTTTACAGAGAGAAAAGCGGGAGGTTCGGGATCACCATTGTCTCTTACTGTGGCTAACCTATACATGGAGGAAATGGAAAGGAAAGCCTTACAGCCAAAAGAGACAAGGGTTTCCTATGATTACACATCACTTTGCACCTGTATGCCAACAGCGGAGGTTATTGAGAATGTAAGAAAACATCTGAAACCAGAGAAGACCATCTGATAGATGAACAGAACTCAAGCCAGACCAAGTATGTTCCTTGTTGGACCTTTGCCTTGAAACCACCTACTTTATGTACACGGATAACGTCTATAAACAGGTACATGGCCACGCTATGAGATCACCATTATCTCCCACTGTAGCTAACCAGTACATGAGGGAAACATGGAGAACAAAATCCTTACAGGCAGAAGAGACAATGTTGTCCTATGATGTCACATCACTTTTCACCTGCAGAGGCTATTGAGGATTTAAGGAAACATCTGAAACCAGACTGGCAGCTGAAAAGAACTGAAACCAGACCAAGTATTTTCCTTGCTGGACCTTTGCCTTAACACCACCTACATCATGTACATGGATACCTTCTATGGACAGGAACATGGCTGTACTATGGGATCACCATTATCTTCCAGTTTAGCTAACCTATTCATTGAGGAAATGGAGAAGAAAACCTTATAGGATAAGTGATAATGGGGTCCTATGATCTCACATCACTTTTCACCTGCATCCAAACTGCAGAGGATATTGAGGATGTAAGGAAATATTTTAACTAGATATGAACCTTGACAGATGAATAGAACTCAAGCCAGACCAAGTATGTTCCTTGTTGGACCTTTGCCATGAAACCACTTGTTTTATGTGGAAAGATAAGGTCTACAAACAGGTACAGTGCTATTCAATGGGATCACCATTGTCTCCCATGGTAGCTAACATGTACAAGTTGGAGGTGGAGAGGAAGGCCTTATCGGCAGAAGAGACCATGGTATCCTATGATGTCACAGCTCTTTTCACCAGTATACATACTGAAGAGGCTATTCAGATATAAGGAAATATCTGAAACTAGATATGACCCTTGATAGCTGAACAGAGCTCAAGATGGGCCAAGGATGTTTGCTGAACGTATGCCTCAACACCACCTATTTCATGCTCAACGGTACCTTCTACAGAGAGGCACCAGGAAAATGGCTGCACTACGGGATCACTACTGTCCCCTATTTCAGCTAAAATGACCATGGGGGAAGTGGAGAGGAAAACCTTACAGCCAGAGACAATGGTGTTCTACAATGGGATATCAGTTCCCACTTGTATACCAACTTCAGAGGCTATCAAGGATTTAAAGTGATTCTAAAAGTTCATTTTTTTTTGTGTAAAAAAACAAACATGTCTATACTTACCTACTGTGTGCAGTGGTTTTGCACAGAGCAGCCTGAATCATCCTCTTCTCGGGTCCCCCGCAGGCTCTCCTTGCTCCTCCTGTCTGTCGGGTCCCCCCACAGCAAACAGTTTGATATGGGGGCACCCGCTGCTCCGTGTGTCTATTCACACACAGAGCCACGGCTTGGCTTCGCCCCCTTTCTTTCCTCATTGACTGATTGGCTGTAAATGACAGCGACGGGAGTCAATGGCCCTCGCTTACTGTCTCAGCCAATGAGGAGGCAGAGACCCGGAACAGTCGAGACTCTCATTCACATATCTGGATCTCGAAGAGGCTAAGGTAAATATTGAGGGGGCTGGGGGCACTGCTGCACGCAGGTTTTTTACCTTCATTAAACTTCATCCTTTACAACCACTTTAAGGAAACATCCAAAACCTGAGAAGACCCTTGACAGCTGAAGAAACTCAGGCCAGGCGAAGTATGTTCCTTGTTGGACCTCTGCCTCAACGCCACCTACTTCTACAAGGATAACTAAAGAGAGGGACATGGGAGCTATGGGATCACCATTTTCTCCCACTGCAGGTAACCTGTACATTGAGGAATTGGAGAGGAAAGCCTTAAAACCAGAAGAGACAATGGTGTCCTATGATGTCATCACTTTTCACCTGTATACCAACTGCAGAGGCTATTGAGGATGTAAGAAAACATCTGCAACCAGAGAAGACCCTTGACAGATAATTAGAACTCAAGTCAGAACAAGTATGTTCCTCCCTTAACCTTTGTCCCAAGACCACCTACTTCACGTACAAGGAGAACTTCTACAAAGAGAAATGTGGGAGCTTCGGGATCACCATTGTTTCCTACTGTGGCTAACCTATACATGGAGGAAGTGGAAAGGAAAGCCTTACAGCCAAAAGAGACAAGGGTTTCCTATGATTACACATCACTTTTCACCTGTATGCCAACAGTGGAGGCTATTGAGGATGTAAAAAAAACATCTGAAACCGAAGAAGACCCTCTGATAGATGAACAGAACTCAAGTCAGACCAACTATGTTTCTTGTTGGACCTTTGCCTTGAAATCACCTACTTTATGTACACAGATAACGTCTGCAAACAGGTACATGGCCATGCTATGGGATCCCCATTATCTCCCACTGTAGCTAACCAGTACATGAGGGAAACATGGAGAACAAATCCTTACAGGCCTAGGGCGCACTGCCACCTAGGGGCGCCTCGGCGCAGCAGAGGTCAGCTGTCTCCCTTTGTATCCTATGGACCTCTTGTATGAATTCTTAATTTCTCTGCAGAGTCCACATTTCCCCATACACAGGGAATGATGAGTGAATGATGGTATCTTTACTCAGTATAATTGTCTGATAGCCTCCCCACACACATGACCATTCAATTATATATATATATATATATATATATATATATATATATACACACACACACACACACACACACGTAGACATATACACACACATTCCATGTAGCAGTGAGGTGTTGGTTCACCCTAGGATGGGAAGTGATGACATAAGTACAGGACCCTGGGCATGTCCAGCACTGGCTCCGCCTTCTTCTACACAGCTGGAGACAATCAATAGGTGGGGGTGTACTCTGGTTGCAGGGTTAACCCTAAGGGAGTAGGATAATGGGCCTGATGTGTATGGGAGGGAAGCGATGTAGTGCTGGGAGGCTGCCTGTCCTCACTGAGAGCTGCACCCTGAACTCCACACCCAGGCAGGAACCATCAGAGGTGAGTGGAGCCTTGGAGGATGGTGGATCATGGAGGTGACAGGAGGAGGAGGGGGGTGGACAATGGTCGGGGTGAAGGGAGATGTGGGACATCGCCATGTCATGGATGATCCTTCTGCTGAGGGGAGGCGCAGCAGAGGGGGCGGAAGAAAGGACAGAGGAAGATGCCAGGTGTCTGGGGCCAGTGTAGCAGCTGAGCTGCTACTCCTTGCAGTGTTCCTCTCAGAGTCAGTCCCTTACTGCAAGCCGGTTGGTGGCTACTGATCAATGTGTCATTTTTTTTTTTTGCATCTCTGTCTGACGGGGGGGGGCGCAAGTAGCTGGTCTTGCCCAGGGCGCAAAATAGTCTAGCACCAGCTGACTTTAGCTAACCTAATAACGATATCATCTACAAACTGGAACATGGCTGTGCTAAGGGACTCGCCATTGGCCCCATCTGTAGCTGACTTTGTACATGGAAGAAGTGGAGAAGGAAGCATACATACAGAAGAGACCATGGTGGTCTATGATGTCACATCACTTTTCACCTGTATACCAACTGTAGAGGCTATTGAAGATTTGAGAAAACATATGAAACCAGAGAAAACCCATGACAGTCGAACAGAACTCAAGACAGACCAAGTGTGTCCTTCAATGGACCTTTGACTCAACACCACATATTTCACGAACAAGGAGAACTTCTACAGAGAACATGGGAGCTATGGGATCACCATTGTCTTCTACTGTCACTAACCTATACATGGAGGAAGCCCAGAGAGGAAAGCCTAACAGCCAGAAGAGACATGGGTTTCCTATGATTTCACATCACTTTTCACCTGTATACCAACAGCGGAGGCTATTGAGGATGCAAGAAAACATCTGAAACCAGAGAAGACCCTCTGATAGATGAACAGAACTCAAGCCAGACCAAGTGTGTCCTTCACTGGACCTTTGCCTTCACACCACATATTTCACGAACAAGGATAACTTCTACAGAGAGGAACATAGGAGCTATGGGTTCACCATTGTCTCTTACTGTAGCTAACCTAATAAAGATATCTTCTACAGACAGGAACATGGCTGTGCTAAAAGATTAGCCATTGGCCCCACCCGAAGCTCACCTGTACATGGAAGAAGTGGAGAAGAAGACCTACAGTACATACAGAAGAGACAATGGTCTTCTATGATGTCACATCACTTGAGGATGCAAGAAAACATCTGAAATTAGTTAAGACCCTTGACAGATGAACAGAACTCAAGACAGACCAAGTGCGTCCTTCACTGGACCTTTGCCTCAACACCACATATTTCACGTACAAGGATAACTTCTACAGAGAGGAACATGGGAGCTATGGGATCACCATTGTCTTCTACTGTTACTAAACTAATAAAGATATCTTCTACAGACAGGAACATGGCTGTGCTACGGAATCAGCCATTGGCCCCACCTGAAGCTCACCTGTACATGGAAGAAGTGGAGAAGAAGACCTACAGTACATACAGAAGAGACAGTGGTGTTCTATTTGTCACATCACTTGAGGTTGCAAGAAAACATCTGAAACCAGAAAAGACCCTTGACAAACGAACAAAACTCAAGACAGATGAAATGTATTGTTCACTGGACCTTTGCCTCAATACCACGTACTTCACGAACTAGGATAACTTCTACAGAGAGGAACTTGGGAGCTATGGGATCACCATTGTCTCTTACTATAGCTAACCTATACATGGCGGAAGTGGAGAGGAAAGCCTTACAGCCAGAAGAGACAAGGGTTTCCTATGATTTCACATCACTTTTTACCTGTATACCAGCTGTGGAAGCTATTGAGGATGTAAGAAAACATCTGAAACCAGAGAAGATTTCTGACACATAAATAGAACTCAGCCAGACCAAGTATGTTCCTTGTTGGACCTTTGCCTTCAAACCACCTACATTATATACACAGATAACATCTACAAACAGCTACTTGGCTATTAAATAATATTTTAAGTGTCGCGTTCCACCTGTAATAAATTATTAACTTTGTGAAAAATATTTGTGTTTAAATAATTAAATAAATAAATGGTCAAGTGTCTGTACCAATCATTCAAAATAATTCTATACCTGTGCCAAAATATATTATTGTGCAATCTGTGCTCAAATACATAAACGTACTCAAAATTAATAAAATATCATCATATATAAATAAAAAAACCATGCGATGAATATTAATGCACAATATAGTATCCAAATCTTCAAATCAAACAATTCCAATTTTAGTCCACTCCATGATTCTGATCTGAATGTATGTAACTTATTTATGAGCTCACCTCAGTTTTGGCCAAACCGTTAAGTAAGGCTAAAATCGCTGTTGTGTCCTTATGAGGACAAGATGGTAATTTTCGTGCTTTAATCCTGTTCCAAGTAGAAAACATTAGCTTATCTTAGAGATTCGAAACATGTCATACAACTAACCCAAAATCTTAATGTAAATATCAATATACTTCTAAGTACAGCTGATGTCTCATCATTATATACGAACGTTAATCATGAAGGTGCGATAAAGGCAGCAAAATGGGCCTGTCGCGGTATGGGAGCCTGCCAATTATTAATCCCCTTATTAATGCCTTGTATCACATGCCCTCAGTGTCCTGCTCTGTATTGTTCTAATTGTCCCCTGTGTCACTAGGCCAAATGGCCAAATTAAATTACTCTGGGCCCCCCTCCCTCCCGGCCAGCTGGCTGGGAGCTCTCTGCACATCTCCCAACTTGCTTTTCATCTATGCAGACATCATCCCTGCCTCCCAGGATGTCCCTGTAACCAGCCTGATTCTCCTTGGGGTCTAGTGTTCCCTTCCCCCTCCCGGTTGCCAAGGCGACCGGGGAGTGTCCTGCAGCAGTTTAAGAGGTGGATGCTGGGAGCTCCTATTCATTCCGGTGTGTAGTCTGCAAGGGATCTCAAGCTCCGGCGAGACCTTTGGGACTAGACTCTGCAAGCCTAACCCCATCTTCACAGAGACCTCACAGGAGGGACGAGACAACCAGAGAAGGCCTACCTGCGATTGCGAGAGATCCCACAGAAAGGGGAGAGACTATCCCAGCCTGCCTGCTTTTTGCCAGAGACCCCACAGAAGGGGGAGAGACTACTACAGCCCATCTGCCAGAGCCAGAGGACACCCGCCTGATCCAGACTCCACAGGTACCTGCGTTCTGCTTCTACCCCTGGGAGACCAGGCACCCTGTTGGATCCGTGAGTACCTGCTTCCCCACTGTGTTACCTGAACTGTTGCGGTGGTGACTCCTCGCACCCCTCTCCTGTGTCGGACTACCCCTGTTACAGGGACACCCCCCTTGGCTCTCCTAGTGGACTATAAGTGGGTGGGGCCCCCTCGTTACCATTTAGTGGCAAATCCACCCTCTCTGCTACCCCCCCGTATTGAAGGACTGCCATCTGTTTGTCTCAATAAAGCTTTGTGCGTCTGCCATCCACTCTGTGTGTTCTGTCCTGCCTTTCCTCCGTTACAGGGTGAAAGGATCTAGATAACTTCCATTTTGTATTATGTACGCCATTTTAAGTATTAAGTATTAAGTTAGCTTTTTGTAGAAATATTAGAAGTTTAATGAAACTGTTTTTGGTTGTTCAAGGATGTATCAACAGAAGCTAACACGACCCTGACAATGTCTTTGTCTGGCTGTTTTCCCAGAAAGTTAGCCAAAACAATTTGTACCAAGAAATGTATATGTCATGTTTCATGTAGTTAGCTCATGATGGAAAGTTACAAGTTACAGTTTTGAAACTCGCTCCCCCCCCTCCCTTATTATTATCTGTAGTCTATATAATCTTATTAATGTCTAATAAACTTTGAACATCTCTGAACATAAGCTGTCGTGATTTCCGTGTTCAAGGGGTGTTCCCAGAATTCTGCTGATAAACCAGGAATCTCTCCACAGACCGGGGGTCTCTGAGGGGAAAAGAAAATCATTCCTTTCAGCTGGGGGCTCGTCCGGGATGACCACCCACCTCACTTGGTAAGTAAACCTTTTGTCTTTTTATGACTAAAAGCTCTTTCTTGCCCTGTGTTGAGGGAAGGTCTTGAATCATTCTGTATTGTCTATATAGACCCGTGATAACCTGTAGCTGCTTTTGGTAAAGCAGACTTAACTCTTTGGTAAGAGTTACAAAATAGTGCACTATAATATAAAAAAAAAGGTGTTTTGGTAAACACAGTTCTCTGTTTTTGGTAAAACAGTGAAGAGATAACTTTTGGGAAGTTATCAAGAGGTTAATAAGTCTGTGGAGCAGATTCTGGTTTATCTGTCTTTTGCTTTTTCTTTCTGTTGCGTAGAAGTATAAGATAATTTGTTGTGTGGAACAAAATAAGATTTTAAGCTAAAATTGTTTTATACACTGTCTAAATATGGGTCAAGGAGGTAGTTACCCACCAGGTCCCCCAGAAAAGGGAGAAAATTGTAAGGATTATGTTGCTAGAGTTTGTGGGACGGACTATTATTTAATAAATCCCTGGGTGGATTGTATGGCAGGTTGGACAGAAGCTATGGGGAGTACAGACCCATTCCCAAGGAAGGGGGAGAAAACTGGTTAAAATGGTCACCGTATTGGGTTGATAATAGCAAGGGAAAGTTCAATTTGATTTTCTCTTTAAAACAAAAGAGGAAGTTGAAATTGGATACATTAAAAATATGCCAGGAAAAGCATCAATCTGAAAAGACATGCAGACCCAAGATTGGACTGAAAACAGTTCAGACACCAACCCCACCCCCTCCGTATAATATATATCCTTCATTAAGTGGTTTTAAAAATGCTGCTGATGATGATTTTTTGATTAGTTTGGGGATGATTACTCCCCAGCCTAATGCCCCTCCAGTCCCTGCCCCTGTCCCTGCGCCACTTCCCGTCCCGGATCTACAACCAATACAGCCAGGCCCCTCCACTAGACCCAAACAGATTATTAGTATAAAATCACCAGAGGAGGGTAGCCAAGTTCAAGGCATCCTTACAGAGAATGACAACGAAGGAGAGTTGGAATACGAAGAACAGGGACAGGTAAATATAATAAAATTACAGAAAAAGGATGGTCAATGGAGAAGAAGTGACACCAGTCATAGAAAGGGCAGAGATGTGGAGGAATTTAGAATGCAGTTTAGATCCATGGAGAAGAAACAAGAGGGAAAAAGAGAAGATGAGGGGGCCGTAGGAGGAAAGGAGTTGGCTATATTGACACTACCTTTTCTCACAGCAGGAGAACTAATTCTAAAAAAACCCCATAGAATTAGAAGATATTAATAAGATTGTTAAACATTGTCCCAAGCCTACAGTATCTCCTGGAGGTACACTTGCTTATTTAAAAAAGGCATGTTTAGGAAGAAATTACACGCAGGAAGATATGAGATTGATCATTGATGGTATTCTGGGAAATAATCCAGCTTGGGATTGGATAAATGTAAAAAGCATTAGTCACATAGAACCAAGTAATACACAGGCTACTGCCTATAAACTGAAATACCACAGAAGAGAGAGAAGTGGGAGGAGCTTGACACAGAATTAAAAAGGGTTTTCAGGAATAAGGCTTCCCTCCCTATTGCTACAGCATGTAAACAGAAGGTAGAAGAAACTGTTTCTCCTTACAACACACCTATCAATCCTGTTAAGAAGCCGGATGGCTCTTACAGGTTTGTACAAGATTTGAGGGCCATAAATAATTTGGTAGTTCCATTAGCCCCAATAGTGCCTGATATGCCATCACTCCTCACCTCCATTCCGTCCGATACAGAATATTTTACAGTGATTGATTTAACAAATGCATTTTTTTCGGTTCCTGTGGACCACCAGACAAGGGCACTATTTGTATTTATATTCTGAGAATTGCCAGATGAGCTGGTGTAGAATGCCTAGGGCTATGTAGATCTGTTTGCAGTCTACTCACTTGCCCTCCAGACCACACTGAGGTCCTGGACCCCTCCCAATGGTTCGGTCCTCATTATATATGTGGATGACCTATTGATTTGTAGTTCAAGTCAGGAGGCCAGTCAGGAGGATAGTTGGTCTCTGTTAGAATGGTTGTCAGGGAATGGTCACAAAGCATCTAAAAAGAAATTGCAATGGTGCCAAAAACAGGTTGAATACCTTGGTTTTATTCTAAGTCATGGTGAGAGGAATGTCAGTCACAAAAGAGCTGCGGCTCTCGTGGGTCTGCCCCGCCCACAAACAAAAAAGGACATGCTAACTTTTCTTGGTATGATTGGTTACTGCCGCCAATGGATACCTGATTGTTCATTCTATGATCACACTCTGAGGTCTGCCACACTTTCAGAATCACCTGACATTCTCACATGGTCAAATGAAATGGTTGATGCCTTGTGTACCTAAAGAATGCTATGGTAACGGCCCCTGGTCTTGGACTACCTGATTATAAGAAAATGTTTCATCTGTATGCTAGGGAAAATTGTACAACCATGGCGGGGGTCCTGGCTCAGGAACATGGAGGCAAGCTCCGCCCTGTAGCTTTTTTTTCCAAAGTAGTGCCAACTCAGGTTCAGGGCATGCCTGCTTGTCTGAGAGATTTTGCATTCTGCGTAATGGTGGTGGGAATGGCTATTTCTTTCACATTGGGACATGAAACTACCCTACACACCACACACCAAGTGTCCTTACTACTGAAAAACATACACACTCAACACATGTCAGCACAAAGGTTGAGCGGATATGAAGTGATTCTTCTATCTGATCCCAACTTGATTATTAAATATTCTTCAGCAAATTCAGGTCCTGCTCCAATTTTGAATGCCCTACTGGGGCTAAAGGGGGAACAGGATGAAGTGGCACCAGAACACAATTGTATAACCCACATACAGCAAGACACTTCCCCTAGGTCCGACATGTCAGCTGTGGCTCTTGATGGGGCCCCAGATGTGTTTGTTGATGGTTCATGTTCTAGGCCAAATGATAGTATTTACCATGCAGGATACGGCATTGTGCAACTTCCTGACAAAATACTCGAGGCAAAGCCAATTCCATATCAGTCAGCCCAAGCAGCCCAACTGATTGCCCTTACAAGAGCATGTCAATTATTTGCAGGACAGGATGTCAACATTTACACAGACTCCAAGTACGCCCATGGTGCTGTACATGATTTTGGGGTCATTTGGGAGAGAAGAGGATTCATTGCTGCTGATGGCAAAACCATATCTCACTCTTCTTTGATATCTGATCTACTCAAAGCCATACAGTTACCAAAAACATTAGCCATTCTCCATTGCAGGGCACATACAAATCGCAGAGATCATATTGCCAAAGGAAATGCATTAGCAGATAAGGTAGCAAAGGAAGCCGCATTACAACAGGTGGCCAGTGAGCAGATGCCTTTGCTCACTTCAGGATTCACAACCCCACATGACCAGATGTATGCAGATTTACAAAAATTTGCTACAAAAGTCGATTTAGCAGACTGGGATGGTTCTGGAGCACAACTAGATCCAGCTTCTGGTCTAGTGTGCTTAGAGGGGAAACCATGTATTCCCATGTCAAGTGCCCCACTGTTCATTGCACAGTACCACAGTCTAGGACATAGAGGATGGAAAACAACATGTGAAACATTATTGCAGGATTTTTACATTACAGGTTTATCTAGGTTGGTGAAAGAATATGTTTCTAGGTGCATTACATGTAGAAGGAACAATCCACAGAACGCAAAGAAATCACAACACCAGCATCTAGTGTACCCAACTACACCTTTCACCCATTTACAAATAGATTTTACCCACATGCCAAAAACAGGACGATTAAGGATAAGTTGAGGAAGGCCACTGGAGGAACCTATACCCACTGGAAGATGTTACCTGCAATTCTAGCAGAGGTAAGAATGACACCTAATAAGACTACAGGGTTATCTCCTTTTGAAATATTAATGGGAAGACCGTTCCCCACTCCTTGGGCTAGACAGCCACTTATGTTAGAAAGAGGGGACCTTGACCTGGTACAACAAGAATATGTGAGAAAATTGATTCAGAGTTTAGATAAGGTTGAAAGAAATGTTGCTCGCACTTTTTCTTTATCTTTTCAGGAACCAACACACCTTTTCCAAGTGGGAGATGTCGTAGTGGTCCGCCAACTCGCTAAAGACAAGAAGCAAGGCTACCCCTTTGGACCACCTACTACGGTGATAGCGGTTACCAGAACGGCTGTTCTGGTGGAGAATTCCCAGTCCTGGATCCATGCTAGTCGAGTGAAGAAGGTGAACCAAACACCTGAGAAACATGAGATGGAAAAAGGAGGTGAAGTATGAGAGAAAAATCCTCGAAGAGTGGGTGAAGTAAGTGAAAAAGGCCCTGAAGATGAAATTTTTTACTGCCCCTCATGGTGCTTTGAAACTCTGGATCCTATTGGGCACACTGACTGTGCTCTTTTTCCTGCCAGTATGGATCCTAACTAACTGTATTTATCACCCTGAGGACTTGGGCCTAATAAAAGGTATCTGTGGTCAAGGACTAGTTTTAAATGAGACCCAGATAACCAAAAGTGAAAGAAAGTCAAAAAGAAAGTTTTGAAGAGAACAATCCTTTTTCAGGAAAAATGTTGATGATGCAGTTTAAATCTGCTTATGCTCAAAAGTCAGGTTCTGATAAATGTTGGATATGTAGTAAGTTACATCCTAGCACATATGAAATTCCTCTTCTGGCCGCTCCAGTCAAAATATTTTTGTTAATAAAAGGGAATGTAAGTATTGGTTTGACCAATATTACTTCTAATGCCACCATATCTTTTCCAACTCTGGGAGTCACTCAACTCCCCGATTGGTGTTTTAGACTGGAGAATACTTCCCACAAGGGAAAGGGAATGTGCTCTCAGTCCATATTAAACATATCTGATCCTGGAAGGAGGGATGGAACTTCTTCTGTGAAACTCTGGCAAGTAAATGGTAAAACCCTGAATGAAAGTTTAGAAGGGATACAAGATAATGTGGGGAAAACTATGTTTGGAAAACTTCTTTTTTATTTTACACTTGTTGTCACCCCTGAATTTCATTCTGCAATACAAAAATTGCCGATCTCCTTGGGAAACAATACCTATATCTGTTGTGGTAAGATCTGTTACCCTTGGATACCGAGTAATGTCCAGGGCTGGTGCTATGTAGCCCAATTAGTGCCAATTATGGCAGCTATAGACCAAAAGGAACACCAGGTAAAAGCCAGTACATACCCAAAATACCAACTAACTCTGAGACAGAGAAGGGAAACCAAACAAGAAAAGGTAGATCTATTCTCTACAGGGGATAAGGTTTGGTCATGGTTTCCTACTTACACGGGATGGGGAATAACACTCATGAACAAAATAAATAATTACACAAACATTATTGATGATATACTGGAGAGGAACTCTAAGGACATAGGGTTGCTAAATACTGAGACCAGAGCTATTAGAGAACAGCTGGAGATGCAAGAATTAGCTATTGAAAGCATTAGTGCTGCTCTGACAGGTCTGTGTGAGATGACAGAGGATTATGAATGTTGTACTTGGATATATAATACCACAATGACTGTTCCAGATTATTATGAAATAATAAAGCAACACAGGGAACAGGTAGGTGGTTTAATGGAAGAAGCTAGAGCTATAGGAAAAGATGGATGGACTCCTCTTGATTGGTTAGGATCAGGATTTGGTTCCATCTTTTCATGGATGAAAGGTATCGCTGTAAGCATAGTCATGATATTGTTTTTTGTTTTATCTTTATATCTATGTTTTAAATGCTCATTATATTGCATTGCTAGAGCTACAAAGCTGCAAAATACAAATGAAGGTTATCTAGCTATGTACAAAAAGATGAATGAAGTAAAGAATTGAGATCATGTTCATGATCTTAGAGGGGATTGAAAGGATCTAGATAACTTCCATTTTGTATTATGTACGCCATTTTAAGTATTAAGTATTAAGTTAGCTTTTTGTAGAAATATTAGAAGTTTAATGAAACTGTTTTTGGTTGTTCAAGGATGTATCAACAGAAGCTAACACGACCCTGACAATGTCTTTGTCTGGCTGTTTTCCCAGAAAGTTAGCCAAAACAATTTGTACCAAGAAATGTATATGTCATGTTTCATGTAGTTAGCTCATGATGGAAAGTTACAAGTTACAGTTTTGAAACTCGCTCCCCCCCCCTTATTATTATCTGTAGTCTATATAATCTTATTAATGTCTAATAAACTTTGAACATCTCTGAACATAAGCTGTCGTGATTTCCGTGTTCAAGGGGTGTTCCCAGAATTCTGCTGATAAACCAGGAATCTCTCCACAGACCGGGGGTCTCTGAGGGGAAAAGAAAATCATTCCTTTCACAGGGCCCTTAATAAATATTCTCAGATTCCAACCAAGCACAGAAGGTTTATTATAAAATGTTTGAAATTTTGTCTGGATCATAATTATTTTTGGTATAACAATGAATATTTCTTACAGATTAGAGTAATAGCAATGGGCGCCAAGTTTGCCCCGAGTATAGCTAACCTGTATATGGCTAAATGGGAAGAGGAGTTTATTTTTAATAATCCCAGGAAAGAATTACGTATGTACAACAGATTTATCGATGATCTTACAATTATATGGGATGGTAATCCAAGCCTTTGACTCCACCTCCCCTGCAGCACTCTCCTATGCAAGTCTCATCTGGACCCACTCACCCAGACCCAATGGTCGTAAAGGTGGTGGGGTTGGTCTGCTCCTGTCACCACTGAGCACCTTCCGAGTCCTCCGAAACCCCCCCGAGTATAGCTAACCTGTATATGGCTAAATGGGAAGAGGAGTTTATTTTTAATAATCCCAGGAAAGAATTACTTATGTACAACAGATATATCGATGATCTTACAATTATATGGGATGGTAATCCAAGCCTTTGACTCCACCTCCCCTGCAGCACTCTCCTATGGAAGTCTCATCTGGACCCACTCACCCAGACCCAACGGTCGTAAAGGTGGTGGGGTTGGTCTGCTCCTGTCACCACTGAGCACCTTCCGAGTCCTCCGAAACCCCCCCCCCATCGTTCTCCTCCTTCGAGGCCCACTGCGTCCGACTTTTCTCTCCAACCCCCCTGAGGATTGCTGTGATCTACCGGCCTCCTGGACCCGTATCCGGCTTCCTTGATGACTTTTCCGCCTGGCTACCCTTCTTTCTCTCTTCTGAGCTACCCACCATCATCCTTGGAGACTTCAACATCCCTGTCAACATCAATAACCCAGCTACATCTCAATTCCTTCACTTAACCTCCTCCTTTGCACTCACTCAGTACATACAATCCACCACCGAATCTGATGGGAACATTCTGGACCTCCTCTTCTCCCATCTCTGCGCCCCCCACAACCTCACAAACACCCCCTTCCCTCTCTCTGACCACAACCTCATCACCTTCTGTCTCCTCGTCCTCAAACACCTACCCTCCCCAAATGTCAAACTATTACCAGCCGGAACCTCCGCAACCTGAACCCTGCCCCCTTCCACTCCGCAGCTGATCAACTTTACGACAGCATCCTTCCCCTGTCCTGCCCCGACCTGGCCACAACTGCCTATAACAACTCGCTGTCATCAGCTCTAGACTCGCTAGCGCCTTTAACCACACGAAGCATCAGACCCCGCCCGCTCAAGGCCTGGCAGACTGATCACACCAAAACCCTCAGTCACCCCAGTCATGCGCTGGAGTGACTGTGGCGCAAAACCAGATCCCAACTAGCGTTCACCCGCTCCAAATCTGCCTTCCACACCTACAACTCCTCCCTCCACGCTGCCAAACAAGCCTACTTTCTGACCCTCATCAAGACCCTCTCCTCCAATCCTCGCCGACTCTTCTCCACCTTCAACTCTCGCCACCCCCACCTCCACCCAGTACCTCACTCACCACCCTCGAGATTGCCAATCACTTGAAAAATAGGATTGACACTATTCACAAGGACATCGCTGCTGCTCAGACCTCCACCTCACCTACCTCCTCTCACACAGCAACACCCTCAACACCCCTCCCCCTTGGCCTCACCACTGTTCAGACCTCCACCCCATCTAACCCCATTGAACATCGCTCACACAGTAGCCCCCTCAACACTCCAATCCTTCGACCCGACCACCACTGAGGAGGTCACTAAGGTCTTCTCTGAAGCCCGCCTCACCACCTGCCCCCTCGACCATGTCCCCTCACAACTCCTACGATCTCCCTCCTCCTACATCCTACGCTCCCTCACCCACATCTTTAATCTCTCCCTCCCTGGCGCATTCCACTCCCCTCTGAAGCACGCACACATCGCTCCCATACTTAAAAAGCCCTCCCTGGACCCCACCGACCCGAACAACCTCAGACCTATCTCCCTGCTGCCATTTACATCCAAACTCCTTGAGCGCTTAGTCTATACTCGCCTAAGCTCCCACCTCAACGACAACAACCTCCTCGACCCTCTACAGTCCGGCTTCCGTCCCCTACACTCCACCGAAACTGCCTTACTCAAACTCTCCAACGACCTGCTAACCGCCAAAGCTAATGGCCACTATTCAGTCCTCCTACTCCTCGACCTCTCCGCAGCCTTCGACACAGTCGACCACCCTCTCCTCCTCAAAAAACTACACTCCCTTGGTCTCAGAGACTCCGCTCTCTCCTGGCTCTCATCCTACCGGTCACAACGCTCTTTCAGCATTACCTATAATGCTACCACCTCCCCCTCACTCGCCCTCTCTGTTGGGGTCCCACAAGGCTCCGTCCTCGGGCCCCTTCTCTTCTCCATCTACACCTCCTCCCTTGGCCAACTCATACACTCTCACGGCTTCAACTACCACCTCTATGCTGATGACACGCAAATCTATCTCTCGACCCCCCACCCCTTCAGTCTCCGCCCGAATCACCAGCCTACTGAACGACATATCAGATTGGATGTCGCTCCATTTCCTTAAACTGAACCTCCCCAAAACCAGCTCCTAGTCTTCCCCCCAGACCGCGCACCCCCCTACTGACTTCTCCATCACATACAACAATGTCACCATCAAGCCCGCCCCGCAGGCCAGAGTACTTGGTGTCATACTAGACTCCAACCTATCCTTCCAGCCCCAAGTCCAATCTCTAACAAATTCATGCAGACTCCACTTCCGCAGCATCATCAAAATCCGCACGTTCCTAACCCCAGAAACCACTAAACAGCTCATCCACTCCCTCATCATATCACGACTCAACTACTGCAACTTCCTCCTCACTGGCCTCCCTCACCACAGGCTATCCCCGCTTCAGTCCATCCTGAATACGGCTGCCAGACTCATCCACCTTACGAACTGCTCCGTTTCCGCCACCCCCCTCTGCCAATCCCTCCACTGTCCTCCACTCAGTGTCCTCCACCCCTCTCTGCCAATCCCTCCGCTGTCCTCCACTCAGTGTCCTCCACCCCCCTCTGCCAATCCCTCCATTGTCCTCCACTCAGTGTCCTCCACCCCCCTCTGCCAATCCCTCCACTGGCCTCCACTCAGTGTCCTCCACCCCTCTCTGCCAATCCCTCCACTGGCCTCCACTCAGTGTCCTCCACCCCTCTCTGCCAATCCCTCCGCTGTCCTCCACTCAGTGTCCTCCACCCCTCTCTGCCAATCCCTCCACTGTCCTCCACTCAGTGTCCTCCACCCCGCTCTGCCAATCCCTCCGCTGTCCTCCACTCAGTGTCCTCCACCCCCCTCTGCCAATCCCTCCACTGGCTTCCGATTGCCCAACGGATCAAATTCAAAATCCTAACACTGACGTACAAAGCCGTCCACCACACTGCCCCGAACTACATCACTGACCTAATATCCAATTACCGCTCAACACGCACACTCCGCTCCTCACAAGACTTCCTTCTGTCTAGTTCCCTGGTCTCCTCCTCCCATGCCCGCCTCCAGGACTTCTCCAGGTCGTCACCCATCCTCTGGAACTCCCTACCCCAACCCATCAGACTATCACCTACTCTCTTCTTCTTTAGGCGCACCCTGAAAACCCATCTCTTCAGGGAAGCCTACCCTGCCCCCTGCTAATTGCCGACCTCCTCCACTCTTCCTACCACCCCATCCCCCACAGCTATCTCCTCCTGTGCCACCATCCCCTCCCTCCTAGATTGTAAGCTCCAAGGATCAGGGCCCTCGATCCCCTCATGTATCACATTGTATTGGTATTGTTCTGTCACATGTTCTGTCCCCCTCTGTAATGTACAGCGCTGAGCGAACTATTGGCGCTTTATAAATACTGTATAATAATAATAATAATAATAATAATAAAGAAAATCTAGACAGTTTTTATCAAGGTCTAAACAGGAATGAAGATAACATTACCTTAAGTTGGAACAGAAGTTCAGATGTTATTAACTTTTTAGATATACAGATTAAGAAAGAGGGACATATTTTATACACAAAAATTAAAAAAAAAACAAAACAGATCGCAATGCATACATACCTATAAAAAGTTGAATAACATTCCAAAGGGACAGTTTATATGGCTGAAAAGAAAGGACACAGATTACAGGGAACAAAGTGAAATATTAAAACAAAGGTTTATAGATAAAGGATATAATCCAGATAATATTGAGAGAGAAAGAACAAGAGTGGGACAATTGGATAGAAATGTAATGCTGATTAATTAACATAAAGAAAGTATAGAAAATATTGAAGTACCAGTAGCCCTACAATACAACAGGCAATACAAAGCAGTGCAAAAAATGTATCTCTAAACACTGGGAGGAGTTTAAATTGGATAAAACACTTAAAAAACATTATCCCTGATAAACCGAAATATATATATTAAAAAGTGTCATGGAAACTTTCTATTACAGGTTGTCCTATAAATGTGTCATATATTCGTGTTATTCATATGTCTCTCGTGTGTATAATTAAAGCTCTGAAGGCTGCAATTGGGCCATGCCATGTACAATGTATGTATTACAGTACTCAGCTCGGTAATGGATGAGATGGCAGATCTGCGCTTATAGACTGGCGTGTATACCACCATTCGATGCGAATGCCGCCGGCGGTGGGCCGCGGGCCTGTATCCACATATCAGCAGCATAGTACCACATGGACTTTGTATAGCCAGGCGCCGGGCAGTGTGAACTCCGCGTGTAGGCTCATGTATATCTTACAAGCCGCTACCGACCTGAAACTGTATCTGGATGGATGTGTTTCAATAAAGATTGTATCGGGCCCATTCAGATAGAGACTGACACTGTTTAATCTAGGGGATGCTTGTACAGAGAATGGACATACTAGTAGGAGCTGATAGCATGTAAATGATGGGAAGCTTGCTCTCCACAGAGAGCTCACCAGGGGAGGGGAGGACTGGTTTGACTGGTTTTCAGTATAGATAAGAGGAAATGCTACACTCCAAACAGGATGTACATTCTGTGTATGGACACTCCCTATACATTGTTCTGTGGGAGGGGATTGACCTTGGGGGGCGTGTGTGTGCTTGTAATAAAACAAGAGTCCGGGGTTGGAGCCGGACACACAGAGTGAATTCCAACTGCAACC
Source organism: Staurois parvus (assembly GCF_062004578.1). Lineage (NCBI taxonomy): Eukaryota > Metazoa > Chordata > Amphibia > Anura > Ranidae > Staurois > Staurois parvus. Next base: position 272,556 of record NW_028319917.1, read on the forward strand.
TGAGAGTGTCGTGTGATCATTCCTGGGTAACTGGAGCTCCATTTTCCCCACATCTCAACAGAGCTAAACCAGTTGGAGGCGCAGGAATCGTGGAGTTTAGCTGCAGTCACGGTAAGCGAAGTTCGCACAGCTTTATGGGGGATTACTGCGCATCCAACTGCGGACACTCATGGTAAGGAGAAACTCGTTGAAAGCAAATTTCCAAGACAAATTGGTAAAAAAAAATATCTTAGAACTGCCTAAATCAAATACTAATATGAGTTTCTTTCAAGGCGTAGGTTTTTACACATGTGGGAGATGCTATAGTTGTAGCCGGGTTAATAACAACCTGAGGCGGAGATAGACATTTTTTAATACTCACAATAATAGAGAATATAAGATAAAACATTTTATTTCATGTGATACGAAAGGGGTGATATATGCCCTGAATCTAATATACAAAAAGGGCCCTGAAAGAGCGTATTAAGGAACGTGGGTACAACATACATAGAGGGTATAAATATCACAACATTTCCGCCAATTCCATAATAAGGATGCTAGACAACTCTACAGTTTTGGGGAATTGAAAGACATAATCAGGGGCGGACTCACCATTTGGAAACTCGGGCACTGCCCAAGGGCCCGGGGTCAGTAGCCCCCCAAAATGTTTTTTGGTCAAAAACAATTTCCAAAAAATGTTGGTTTGCAGCGTTTTACAGCGTTAGAGCATTTTTACAGCTAACAAAACTCCTCTAGAAACCCACCCCAACCAAAAAAACGTCCCTGCCAAAAAACGTTGATTCCAGTCTGTGTGTGCATGTACACAGAGGAGAACATGCTGGGGGGTTAACTGGCTGTAGGAAAAAAACATCAAAAGCCAAAAACAGCCGCTGTAAAAACGTCCCGTGTGCATCCTAGATTGTAAGCTCCCAGGATCAGGCCCTCCTGACCCTCTTGTATTGATCTGTATTGTTGCTGTATTGTCTCCCGTTATATTGTACAGCGCTGAGCAAACTGTTGGCACCATAAATCCTGTATAATAATAATAATATAAATCCTGTATAATAATAATAATATAAATCCTGTATAATAATAATAATATAAATCCTGTATAATAATAATAATATAAACCCTGTATAATAATAATAATATAAATCCTGAATAATAATAATAATAATATTAAATCCTGTATAATAATAATAATATAAATCCTGAATAATAATAATAATAATATTAAATCCTGTATAATAATAATAATATAAATCCTGTATAATAATAATAATATAAACCCTGTATAATAATAATAATAATATAAACCCTGTATAATAATAATAATATAAATCCTGTATAATAATAATAATATAAACCCTGTATAATAATAATAATATAAATCCTGTATAATAATAATAATAATATTAAATCCTGTATAATAATAATAATATAAATCCTGTGTCATAATAATACACCCTGTATAATAATAATAATAATAATATAAATCCTGTATAATAATAATAATAATAATAATAATATTAAATCCTGTATAATAATAATAATATAAATCCTGTATAATAATAATAATACACCCTGTATAATAATAATAATAATATTAAATCCTGTATAATAATAATAATATAAATCCTGTGTAATAATAATAATATAAATCCTGTGTAATAATAATAATAATAATAATATAAATCCTGTATAATAATAATAAATCCTGTATAATAATAATAATAATAATAATAAATCCTGTATAATAATAATAATATAAATCCTGTATAATAATAATATAAATCCTGTATAATAATAATAAATCCTGTATAATAATAATAATAATAATAATAATATAAATCCCTTATAATAATAATAATAATAATAATAATAATAATATAAATCCTGTATTATAATAATAAATCCTGTATAATAATAATATAAATCCTGTATAATAATAATAAATCCTGTATAATAATAATAATAATAATAATAATAATAAATCCTGTATAATAATAATAATAATATAAATTCTGTATAATAATAATAAATCCTGTATAATAATAATAATAATAATAAATCCTGTATAATAATAATAATAATAATATAAATCCTGTATAATAATAATAAATCCTGTATAATAATAATAATAATAATAATAATAAATCCTGTATAATAATAATAATATAAATCCTGTATAATAATAATAAATCCTGTATAATAATAATAATAAAAAATCCTGTATAATAATAATAATAATAATAATAATAAATCCTGTATAATAATAATAATAAAAAATCCTGTATAATAATAATAATAATGATAATAAATCCTGTATAATAATAATAATAATGATAATAAATCCTGTATAATAATAATAATAATAATAATAATAAATCCTGTATTATTTTAATAAAAATAATAAAATATTAATATATTTCAAAAAGCGTATAATGACTTATAATTATGTGAGCGCCCATTTGAATGATTAATAAAGCTAATTTTTGAAAAGGATAAGGCACTATATACAGTATGTATTCTTTTGCATGATAACCATAAATATGGAGGATTAAAGAGGAGAGGTGGAGGAAATGCACAGACCCCTGGAGGACAGAGGGAGAAACCCCCATCCATCCATCCATCACACAAACAGGGATCAGCAAGTGCAGGAGACCCCCCCCCCCCCATGGGAAAAGTGCAATATTACAGTTCACCCATCTACCTGGAACAGGATTAAAGCACGAAAATTACCATCTTGTCCTCAAAAGGACACAACAGAGATTTTAGCCTTACTTAACGGTTTGGCTAAAACTGAGGTGAGCGCATAACTCAGCTACATACATTCAGATCAGAATCACGGGGTGGAATAAAATTGGAATTGTTTGATTTGAAGATTTGGACACTACATTGTGCATTAATATTCATCGCATTGTTTTTTTTATTTATATATGATGATATTTTATAAATTTTGAGTACATTTATGTCTTTGAGCACAGACTGCACAATAATATATTTTGGCACAGGTATAGAATTATTTATAATGATTGGCGCAGACATTTAACCATTTATTTATCTATTTATTTAACTATTTAAACACAAATATTTTTCACAAAGTTAATAATTTATTACAGGTGGAACGCGACACTTAAAATATTATTTAATAGCCAAGTAGCTGTTTGTAGATGTGATCTGTGTATATAATGTCGGTGGTCTGAAGGTCCAACAAGGAACATACTTAATGATTGGCACAGACATTTAAGCATTTAGTTATTTTTTAATTATTTATTTAAAAGACAAGTTACCGTAATAATTTATTACAGGTGGAGCGCGACACTTAAAATATTATTTATTAATCACTCTTGCAGAGTTATAGGGGTATGTGTAAAAAAAAGTGTCAGTGAACCACAATAATAGGAATTAATAATACTTTATTTTTGATTTAATTAACCACTTCGGCCGGACGGTGGCAGTGCGGGGTCGGGTAGCTGTTTATAAATGGCCTCCCCGCACCCTGCTTGTGCGCGCTCACTGGTAGCGCAGCACCGCAATCTGGTGCCACCAATTGTCGGATCATGGTCCTGATCATGTGATCACTGATTGGCCAATTAGTGATCACATGCAGAGTAGTAAGCAAGATGTCACTTCTGACATCATTGCTTACTACGTGTGAAATCTGTGAATGATCACTGAGATCACATGGTACAGGGCTATTCACAACAGCCTTGTACCATGTGACAAGCTGTGACGAATCACAGCTCACACAGTATTTCTCAATGGCTGCAGGAATGCAGCCAGAGAGAAGGAGAAATTATTCCTCTTACAGCCTTTATGGGTGTAAAAGCAATCAGTGTAAAAAAAAATATCTTCATCACCCCCCACAAGTAGTACAGTGTCACCATGGTGACCCCACACTGCTAGGGTGACAGTATGTAAAAAAAAACAACAAAAAAAAACATAACCAATAATATAAAAAATAAATGTATAAAAAAATGTTTAAAAATTAGAATTTTTGGTTATAAACTAATTTGGGTTATTTTTTTTTCTAAAAATATAACGGAATACATTTTGGCCAAGATTTATGATGAAATATTATTTATTTGCAAAATGTTATAAGAAAAACACTTTTTTCAAAATTTTTGGACTTTTTCATTTATATAGCAAAAAAAATAAAAATCCCAGCGGTGAATAAATACCACCAAAATAAAGCTTTATCTGTCTCAAAAAAAATGTTAAAAAATTCATATGGGTGCAGTGTTGCATGACCGCGCAATTGTCATTCAAAGTGTGATAGAGCTGAAAGCTGGAAATTGGCCTGGACAGGAAGGGGGGTAAAGTGTCCGGACTGGAAGGGGGTGAAAGTTTCCGGACTGGAAGGGGGGGAAAGTGTCCGGACTGGAAGGGGGTGAAAGTGTCCGGACTGGAAGGGGGTGAAAGTGTCCGGACTGGAAGGGGGTGAAAGTGTCCGGACTGGAAGGGGGTGAAAGTGTCCGGACTGGAAGGGGGTGAAAGTTTCCGGACTGGAAGGGGGTGAAAGTGTCTGGACTGGAAGGGGGTGAAAGTGTCCGGACTGGAAGGGGGTGAAAGTGTCCGGACTGGAAGGGGGTGAAAGTGTCGGGACTGGAAGGGGGTGAAAGTGTCCGGACTGGAAGGGGGTGAAAGTGTCCGGACTGGAAGGGGGTGAAAGTGTCCGGACTGGAAGGGGGGGAAAGTGTCCGGACTGGAAGGGGGGAAAATGTCCGGACTGGAAGGGGGGGAAAGTGTCCGGACTGGAAGGGGGGGAAAGTGTCCGGACTGGAAGGGGGGAGAATGTCCGGACTGGAAGGGGGGGAAAGTGTCCGGACTGGAAGGGGGGGAAAAGAGTCCGGACTGGGAGGGGGGTAAAGAGTCCGGACTGGAAGGGGGTGAAAGTGTCCGGACTGGAAAGGGGTGAAAGTGTCCGGACTGGAAGGGGGGGAAAGTGTCCGGACTGGAAGGGGGGAAAGTGTCCGGACTGGAAGGGGGGGAAAGTGTCCGGACTGGAAGGGGGTGAAAGTGTCTGGACAGGAAGGGGGAGGGGGAAGTGTCTGGACAGGAAGGGGGGGAAAGTGTCCGGACTGGAAGGGGGGGAAAGTGTCCGGACTGGAAGGGGGTGAAAGTGTCCGGACTGGAAGGGGGGGAAAGCGTCCGGACTGGAAGGGGGTGAAAGTGTCCGGACTGGAAGGGGGTGAAAGTGTCCGGACTGGAAGGGGGGGAAAGTGTCCGGACTGGAAGGGGGGGAAAGTGTCCGGACTGGAAGGGGGGGAAAAGACTCCGGACTGGGAGGGGGGTAAAGAGTCCGGACTGGAAGGGGGGGAAAGTGTCCGGACTGAAAGGGGGGGGAAAGTGTCCGGACTGGAAGGGGGGGAAAGTGTCCGGACTGGAAGGGGGTGAAAGTGTCCGGACAGGAAGGGGGAGGGGGAAGTGTCTGGACAGGAAGGGGGGGAAAGTGTCCGGACTGGAAGGGGGTGAAAGTGTCCGGACTGGAAGGGGGGGAAAGTGTCCGGACTGGAAGGGGGGGGAAGTGTCCGGACTGGAAGGGGGGGGAAGTGTCCGGACTGGAAGGGGGGGAAAGTGTCCGGACTGGAAGGGGGGGGAAGTGTCCGGACTGGAAGGGGGGGAAAGTGTCCGGACTGGATGGGGGGGAAAGTGTCCGGACTGGATGGGGGGGGGGGGGGGGAAGTGTCCAGACTGGAAGGGGGGGAAAGTGTCCGGACTGGATGGGGGGGAAGTGTCCGGACTGGAAGGGGGGAAAGTGTCCGGACTGGAAGGGGGGGAAAGTGTCCGGACTGGATGGGGGGGGAAAGTGTCCAGACTGGAAGGGGGGGAAAGTGTCCAGACTGGAAGGGGGGGAAAGTGTCCAGACTGGAAGGGGGGGAAAGTGTCCAGACTGGATGGGGGGGGAAGTGTCCGGACTGGAAGGGGGGAAAGTGTCCGGACTGGAAGGGGGGGAAAGTGTCCGGACTGGATGGGGGGGGAAAGTGTCCAGACTGGAAGGGGGGGAAAGTGTCCAGACTGGAAGGGGGGGAAAGTGTCCGGACTGGATGGGGGGGGAAGTGTCCGGACTGGATGGGGGGGGAAGTGTCCGGACTGGAAGGGGGGGAAAGTGTCCGGACTGGAAGGGGGGGAAAGTGTCCGGACTGGAAGGGGGGGAAGGTGTCCGGACTGGAAGGGGGGGAAAGTGTCCGGACTGGATGGGGGGGGAAGTGTCCGGACTGGATGGGGGGGAAGTGTCCGGACTGGATGGGGGGGGGGGGAAGTGTCCAGACTGGAAGGGGGGGAAAGTGTCCGGACTGGATGGGGGGGGAAGTGTCCGGACTGGAAGGGGGGAAAGTGTCCGGACTGGAAGGGGGGGAAAGTGTCCGGACTGGATGGGGGGGGAAAGTGTCCAGACTGGAAGGGGGGGAAAGTGTCCAGACTGGAAGGGGGGGAAAGTGTCCGGACTGGATGGGGGGGGAAGTGTCCGGACTGGATGGGGGGGGAAGTGTCCGGACTGGAAGGGGGGGAAAGTGTCCGGACTGGAAGGGGGGGAAAGTGTCCGGACTGGAAGGGGGGGAAAGTGTCCGGACTGGAAGGGGGGGAAAGTGTCCGGACTGGAAGGGGGGGAAAGTGTCCGGACTGGAAGGGGGGGAAGGTGTCCGGACTGGAAGGGGACATAGTAGCTCACAAGTGCACACACCTATTATTCAGCTCCGTGGCTCTGCTATGGGTCCCGATTGTCTCTCGGTGTATCGATCATTTACACGGACAAAGTGGAGAGGAAGGTCTTACAGGCAGAAGAGACCATGTTGTCCTATGATGTCATCACCTTTCACCTGTATGCCAACTGCAGAGGCTACTGAGGATGGTAGGAAGTATCTGACAGTAGATATGACCCTCGACACCCAAACAGAACTCAAGCCAGACCAAGAATGTTCCTTGTTGGACCTTTTCCTCAACACCCCCCACTCCAGGTACAAGGATAGCTTCTATGGATGGTGACACGTCTCCACTATGAGATCACTGTTGTCTCCTGCTGTATATAATCTGTGCATGCATCTGCTGTCCTCCTCGTCCTCTAATCCCACCCAGGGCGCCTAGGCCGAGGTCCCGGAAGAACATTGGAAAGCCAGACTGGAGGTTCTCATCTTCCACTCAGCTAGACAGTCCAGGAAAGCCTCTATACGTCTTTAGGACCCAATATAATGACCCCGTATAATGACCCCGTATAATGACCCCATATAATGACCCCGTGTAATGACCTCGTATAATGACCCCGTGTAATGACCCGGTATAATGACCCCATATAATGACCCCGTGTAATGACCCGGTATAATGACCCCATATAATGACCCCGTGTAATGACCCGGTATAATTACCCCATATAATGACCCCGTGTAATGACCCGGTATAATGACCCCATATAATGACCTCGTGTAATGACCCCGTATAGTGACCTCGTGTAATGACCCCGTATAATGACCTCGTGTAATGATCTCGTGTAATGACCCGGTATAATGACCCCGTATAATGACCCCATGAAATGACCCCGTATAATGGCCCAGTATAATGATCCCGTGTAATGACCCCGTATAATGATCCCGTGTAATGACCCCGTGTAATGACCCGGTATAATGACCCCGTGTAATGACCCGGTATAATGACCCCGTGTAATGACCCGGTATAATGACCCCATATAATGACCTCGTGTAATGACCCCGTATAATGACCTCGCGTAATGACCCCGTGTAATGACCCCATATAATGACCCCATCTAATGACCCTGTATAATGACCTCGTGTAATGACCCCGTATAATGACCTCGTGTAATGACCCGGTATAATGACCTTGTGTAATGACCCCGTGTAATGACCCCATATAATGACCCCATCTAATGACCCTGTATAATGACCTCGTGTAATGACCCCATATAATGACCCCATCTAATGACCCTGTATAATGACCTCGTATAATGACCCCGTATAATGACCCCGTGTAATGATCCCGTGTAATGATCCCGTGTAATGACCCCGTATAATGACCCCGTGTAATGATCCCGTGTAATGATCCCGTATAATGACCCCGTGTAATGACCCCGTATAATGACCCCATATAATGACCCCGTGTAATGACCCCATATAATGACCCCGTGTAATGATCCCGTATAATGACCCCGTATAATGACCCCATGAAATGACCCCGTGTAATGACCCCGTATAATGATCCCGTATAATGATCCCGTGTAATGACCCCGTATAGTGACCCCGTATAATGATCCCGTGTAATGACCCCGTGTAATGACCCGGTATAATGACCCCGTGTAATGACCCGGTATAATGACCCCGTGTAATGACCCCATATAATGACCCCGTGTAATGACCCCGTGTAATGATCCCGTATAATGATCCCGTATAATGACCCCGTATAATGACCCCGTGTAATGACCCCATATAATGACCTTGTGTAATGACCCCGTGTAATGACCCCATATAATGACCCCGTGTAATGACCCCGTGTAATGATCCCGTGTAATGATCCCGTGTAATGACCCCGTATAATGACCCCGTGTAATGATCCCGTGTAATGATCCCGTGTAATGATCCCGTGTAATGACCCCGTATAATGACCCCGTATAATGACCCCGTGTAATGATCCCGTATAATGACCCCGTATAATGATCCCGTGTAATGATCCCGTATAATGACCCCATGAAATGACCCCGTGTAATGACCCCGTATAATGATCCCGTGTAATGATCCCGTGTAATGACCCCGTATAGTGATCCCGTATAATGATCCCGTGTAATGATCCCGTGTAATGACCCCGTATAATGATCCCGTGTAATGATCCCGTGTAATGACCCCGTATAATGATCCCGTGTAATGATCCTGTGTAATGACCCCGTATAGTGACCCCGTATAATGATCCCGTGTAATGACCCCGTATAGTGACCCAGTATAATGACCCCGTGTAATGACCCCATATAATGACCCCGTGTAATGACCCCGTGTAATGACCCCATATAATGACCCCGTGTAATGACCTCGTGTAATGTATGCGTTATGATGTCACATATTTATGCTGCTTTATATTTGCTCAGAAAAAAAAAACATCCAAGCTTGAAAAACACTTAAAAAATGCACAAAAAAAGGTTACAATCACCTGAAAAATGCTCAGGTGTGAATGGGGACATAGAGTCATTCAGGAGAACACCACCAAGCCACGGGTTCAGGCATGTGGATGACACCCGAGTCAAGGTAACAACATGTGAAATACAAGATTTTGGTGAACACATGGAGGAGTATTAATAAAACAAAAATTCATAGCTGTCTGTCCATGGGGAAAAATCAAATGTTCTCCATTCCTCCATCACCTCCTGTCTTCATTCCTCCATCACCTCCTGTCTCCATCATCTCCTGTCTCCATCACTCTGTTACCTCCTGTCTCCATTCCTCCATTACCTCCTGTCTCCATTCCTCCGTCATCTCCTATCTCCATCACTCCGTTACCTCCTGTCTCCATTCCTAAATCATCTCCTGTCTCCATTCCTCCATCATCTCCTGTCTCCATCACTCCATTACCTCCTGTCTCTATACCTCCATCACCTCCTGTCTCCATCACCTCTTGTCTCCATTCCTCCATCAACTCCTGTCTCCATTCCTCCGTCATCTCCTATCTCCATCACTCCGTTACCTCCTGTCTCCATTCCTAAATCATCTCCTGTCTCCATTCCTCCATCATCTCCTGTCTCCATCACTCCATTACCTCCTGTCTCTATACCTCCATCACCTCCTGTCTCCATCACCTCTTGTCTCCATTCCTCCATCAACTCCTGTCTCCATTCCTCCATCACCTCCTGTCTCTATTCCTAAATCATCTTCATCCCTCCATCACCTCCTGTCTCCAATCCCCCATCACCTCCTGTCTCCATTCCCCCATAATCTTCTGTCTCCATTCCCCCATCACCTCCTGTCTCCTTCCCTCCATCACCTCCTGGCTCCTTCCCTCCATCACCTCCTGGCTCCTTCCTTCCATCACCTCCTGTCTCCTTTCCTCCATCACCTCCTGTCTCCATTCCTCCATTACCTCCTGTCTCCATTCCCCCATCACCTCCTGTCTCCATTCCCCCATCACCTCCTGTCTCCATTCCTTCATCATCTTCATCCCTCCATCACCTCCTGTCTCCATTCCTCCATCACCTCCTGTCTCCATTCCTCCACCATCTTCATCCCTCCATCACCTTCTGTCTCCAATTCCCCATCACTTCCTCTCTCCATTCCCCCATCACCTCCTGGCTCCTTCCTTCCATCACCTCCTGTCTCCTTCCCTCCATCACCTCCTGTCTCCATTCTCCCATCACCTCCTGTCTCCTTCCCTCCATCACCTCCTATTTCATCACTCCATCACCTCCTGTCTCCATTCCCCCATCACCTCCTGTCTCCATTCCCCCATCACCTCCTGTCTCCATTCCTCCATCATCTTCATCCCTCCATCATCTCCTGTCTCCATCACTCCGTTACCTCCTGTCTCCATTCCCCATCACCTCCTGTCTCCATTCCCCCCGTCACCTCCTGTCTCCATTCCCCCATCACCTCCTGTCTCCATCCCCCCGTCACCTCCTGTCTCCATTCCCCCGTCACCTCCTGTCTCCATTCCCCCGTCACCTCCTGTCTCCATTCCCCCGTCACCTCCTGTCCCCATTCCCCCATCACCTCCTGTCTCCATTCCTCCATCACTTCCTGTCTCCATTCCCCATCACCTTCTGTCTCCATTACCCATCACCTCCTGTCTCCATCATTTCCTGTCTCCATTCCCCATCACCTTCTGTCTCCATTCCCCATCACCTCCTGTCCCCATTCCCCCATCACCTCCTGTCTCCATTCTCCCATCACCTCCTGTCTCCATTCCTTCATCATTTCCTGTCTCCATTCCCCTTCACCTTCTGTCTCCATTCCCCATCACCTCCTGTCTCCATCATTTCCTGTCTCTATTCCCCATCACCTTCTGTCTCCATTCCCCATCACCTCCTGTCTCCTTTCCTCCATCACCTCCTGTCTCCATTCCCCATCCCCTCCCTGCAGCTCGAATGTGATGATGCGACAAATACGGCATTATGGCCACCAGATGGCATGTTCTATCATGTAAAGGAAGTGTGCTCCATAGTGCCACCCAGTGGCTATAATGTGTTACTTCCTACATTCGCATTGCAGACAATACAGCCGGAGAACATTCGATTTTTGCCGTTCTGATGGACAAATGGAATTTTTTGGTTCTTGTGTTTCGGTGGATATGAAAATCCATGAAAATGTTTCTTTTTGTTATTAATACTCCCCAAAAACTTTTCAACAACAAAGTATTTTTTCTGGCAAAAACTGAAATCCAATCGGATCGACGTTCAGCCCAACTATGCGCCGTCACCTCAGTGTACCTTATGGTCGATGAATTACCTGGTGACCTGCCGCTTACTATACGTGTCACTTCCTGTCCCGAGCCGACAACGGGGATTGGCTGATATTGAAAGAGCGGATCCCCCTTGCGTTGTCGGTACCCGAAAGCTGCGCCGCAGTGTTCCCGTCTCTGTAGGTCGGAGATCATCCTCTACAGAGCTCTGACAACGCTCCATCTTCAGTCCGGTGACTTCCTTTCCCCACGTCCAGCTACAGCGAAAGTGCCGCCCATCCCTGACCGAGGAAAAGAACCGAGAATTAGCGGTCATGCGACCATACACACAACAACAAACAGGTATATGGGATGGACTTGTGACCACACATGATATCTGACCGATAGAAGTCAGTGCTACTGAAGTGTGTCCCGTCCTGTGGGAGCTAGATCCTCGCTGAGACTGATCACTAGGGGGCGCTCACTTGGCACCTCCTTCATTCATGAAAAATCTCACATTGTCTTCAATGGATGCAAGAGACTCTGTGATTGGAGGAGGGGGAATTGAATCCATCATCTCCTGTCTCCATCACCTCCTGTCTTCATTCCCCCATCACCTCCTGTCTCCATTCTTCCATCATCTCCTGTCTCCATTCCCCCATCACCTCCTGTCTCCATTCCCCCATCACCTCCTGTCTCCATTCCCCCATCACCTCCTGTCTCCATTCCCCCATCACCTCCTGTCTCCATTCTCCCATCACCTCCTGTCTCCATTCTCCCATCACCTCCTGTCTCCATTCTCCCATCAACTCCTGTCTCCATTCCTCCATCACCCTCTGTGTCCATCATCGCCTATCTCCATCACTCCATCACCTCCTAAGTCCATCACTCCATCACCTCCTGTCTCCATCACTCCTTCCCTCCATCATCTTCTATCTCCATTCCTCCATCACCTCCTGTCTCCATTATCACCTATCTCCATCCCTCTATCACCTCCTATCTCCATCCCTCTATCACTTCCTGACTCCATCCCTCCATCACCGCCTGTCTCCTGTCTAAATCCCTCCATCATTTCCTGTCTCCATTCCGCCATCACCTCTGAGGGGAAATTGTAACGTTCATCCCACCTCCTCCAATCACAGAGGGCCTTACATTTATTGCAGAGAATACAAGGCTTTTTATGAATAGTAGAGGTGTCAAGTGAGCAAATTTTGGGCGGATCTCTGTCACCTCCCCCACCACTGCAAGAGCCAATAATATCATGGGGAGCCTCTCTGCACATCGCTGTCATTGTACAAGTCATGGAATGGACTGTAGTGTTCCCACCCCGATGCTGCATCCTAATGGAGTAAACGTTGAAGATTCTGCTGTAGCTCCCCACTGGACCGCCTCAAGAGCCCATTCACACTTCTGCGACTTGACATGTGACTTCGTGGTCCAAATCTGCATGACAAGTCCGCCCCCCCCCCTCATGTTTTCCAATAGGTACCAATCATATCTGTGCGACTTGAGAGCAGTTCATGCGCTACTTTGGTACAACTTTCATGCAACTCGAGTGCCATAGACTGCAATTATAACCCTCGTATTAAAGTTGCACCTGAATGCTATACAGGCAACAGTTGTCCATTATCATTAAACTTGCACCAAAGTTGCATTAAAGTTGCACCAAAGTTGTACTAACGTTGCACCAAAGTTGCATGAAAGTTGCACCAAAGTTGCATGAAAGTTGCACCAAAGTTGCATTAAAGTTGCACCAAAGTTGCATTAAACTTGAATTAAAGTTGTACCAAAGTTGCATTAAAGTTGCACCAAAGTTGTATCAAAGTTGCATTAAAGTTGTACCAAAGTTGCATTAAAGTTGCACCAAAGTTGTATCAAAGTTGCATTAAAGTTGCACCAAAGTTGTATCAAAGTTGCATTAAAGTTGCACCAAAGTTGCATTAAAGTGGCACCAAAGTTGCATTAAAGTGGCACCAAAGTTGCATTAAAGTTGCACCAAAGTTGTATCAAAGTTGCATTAAAGTTGCACCAAACTTGAATTAAAGTTGTACCAAAGTTGCATTAAAGTTGCACCAAAGTTGTATCAAAGTTGCATTAAAGTTGCACCAAAGTTGCATTAAAGTGGCACCAAAGTTGCATGAAAGTTGCACCAAAGTTGCATGAAAGTTGCACCAAAGTTGTATCAAAGTTGCATTAAAGTTGCACCAAAGTTGCATTAAAGTGGCACCAAAGTTGCATTAAAGTGGCACCAAAGTTGCATTAAAGTTGCACCAAAGTTGCATTAAAGTTGCACCAAAGTTGCACCAAAGTTGCATTAAAGTTGCATTAAAGTTGCATTAAAGTTCCACCAAAGTTGCATAAAAGTGGCATTAAAGTTGAATAAAAGTTGCACTCCAAAGTCATGCAACTTTGGATTTGTACAAGTGTGAATGGAGAATAATACAGTACAAAAAACAAATGTCAGAGAGGTGGATGCTATTTATAAAGTGCTGCCAATATAGGAGCATGAATGCCTTTAAATGGCTGTGATCTGAGTTCTCATTGGACAGCTTATATCACAGGTACAACGTACAGAGCCAATCAGAGTGCTTCTGTACCTTGTGATTGTTGTGAACCAATCGCAGACATCACAAGTGTAAACAGTGCCAGTGTGTACAATCAATTCGCATACCTCCCAACATTCTGAGATGGGAACGAGGGACACCTAAAATGTCAGCATAGGACACACCCCTTGCCACGCCCCCCCTTAAAGGAGAATTATACAAAAAAATGATTGGTTAAACCCACAAGTGCTTTTTCTTTTTTTTTTTTTTACCACTACTATTCCTTTGTATTGGCTTTTGAAATCTACAAATGCAGCAAATTAGAAATCGGATGAAAGGTTTAACAGCTTAATTAGTAGATATATCGTGCATTTTATATACAACTATAGAGAACAGACCGAAATGAGGGACCAATGAGGAGGAAGGAGGGACAGAGGGACTTTGTTCCAAATCAGGGACAGTCCCTCAAAATCAGGGACAGTCCCTCGAAATCAGGGACGGTCCCTCGAAATCAGGGACGGTAAGTAGCTATGATTTTTGCCCATTGACAACAGAGGAAGGACAATTAGGCCCCATTCACATCTCCAACTCCAAAAAGCGTAACATCCAAAGTTGCACCAAAGTTGTCAGTTGCGTTTGTTTTTAGTTACACACTTCCGGCGTTTTTAGCCCCGATACGGTTCTGTGTTAACTCCTCAAAAGTCCATGAAAACGCACATTTGGCATTTTTTTTTCTCCCGTAACAACCAGCTTTCCTTTGGCTAAACAGACAAAACAAAACAATAGACCCCCCCCCCAAAAAAAACCCCAAAACAAAACAAAAAAAGGCTCAAGCAAAAACAGGACAGCGCTTTGCGCTATGGCCACATACAAACTAGCCAATTAGCAGGTTCCCCTCTTCAATGGAGAGGTCAGGCCTAGAACTGAGGGCTGTGTGAGGGTTTCCCCCTTCCATGGAGAGGTTAGGCCTAGAACTGAGGGCTGTGTGAGGGTTCCCCCCTTCCATGGAGAGATCTGGCCTGGAACTGAGGGCTGTATGCGGGTCCCCCACTTCGATGGAGAGGTCTGGCCTGGAACTGAGGGCTGTATGCGGGTCCCCCACTTCCATGGAGAGATCTGGCCTGGAACTGAGGGCTGTGTGAGGGTTTCCCCCTTCCATGGAGAGGTTAGGCCTAGAACTGAGGGCTGTGTGAGGGTTTCCCCCTTCCATGGAGAGGTTAGGCCTAGAACTGAGGGCTGTGTGAGGGTTCCCCCTTCCATGGAGAGATCTGGCCTGGAACTGAGGGCTGTATGCGGGTCCCCCACTTCGATGGAGAGGTCTGGCCTGGAACTGAGGGCTGTATGCGGGTCCCCCACTTCCATGGAGAGATCTGGCCTGGAACTGAGGGCTGTGTGAGGGTTCCTCCCTTCGATGGAGAGATCTGGCCTGGAACTGAGGGCTGTATGAAGGTTCCCCCCTTCCATGGAGAAGTCAGGCCTAGAACTGAGGGCTGTATGTAGGTTTCCCACTTCCATGGAGAGGTCTGGCCTGGAACTGAGGGCTGTATGTGGGTCCCCCACTTCGATGGAGAGGTCTGGCCTGGAACTGAGGACTGTATGAGGGTTCCCCCCTTCCATGGAGAGATCTGGCCTGGAACTGAGGGCTGTATGTGGGTCCCCCACTTCGATGGAGAGGTCAGGCCTAGAACTGAGGGCTGTGTGAGGGTTTCCCCCCTCCATGGAGAGGTCAGGCCTAGAACTGAGGGCTGTATGTAGGTTCCCCACTTCCATGGAGAGGTCTGGCCTGGAACTGAGGGCTGTATGCGGGTCCCCCACTTTGATGGAGAGGTCTGGCCTGGAACTGAGGACTGTATGAGGGTTCCCCCCTTCCATGGAGAGATCTGGCCTGGAACTGAGGGCTGTGTGAGGGTTCCTCCCTTCGATGGAGAGATCTGGCCAGGAACTGAGGGCTGTATGAAGGTTAACCCCTTCCATGGAGAGGTCAGGCCTAGAACTGAGAGCTGTATGAAGGTTCCCCCCTTTGATAGAGAGATCTGGCCAGGAACTGAGGGCTGTATGAAGGTTCCCCCTTTCGATAGAGAGATCTGGCCAGGAACTGAGGGGTGTATGAAGGTTCCCCCCTTCGATAGAGAGATCTGGCCAGGAACTGAGGTCTGTATGAAGGTTTCCCCCTTCCATGGAGAGATCTGTCCTAGAACTGAGGGCTGTATGCAGGTTTCCCCCTTCGATAGAGAGATCTGGCCAGGAACTGAGGGCTGTATGAAGGTTTCCCCCTTCCATGGAGAGGTCAGGCCTAGAACTGAGGGTTGTATGTAGGTTCCCCCCTTCCATGGAGAGATCTGTCCTAGAACCTAGGGCTGTATGCGGGTCCCCCACTTCGATAGAGAGATCTGGCCTGGAACTGAGGACTGTATGAAGGTTTCCCCCTTCCATGGAGAGGTCAGGCCTGGAACTGAGGACTGTATGAGGGTTCCCCCCCTTCAATGGAGAGATATGGTCTGGAACTGAGGGCTGTGCGAGGGTTCCTCCTTTCGATGGAGAGATCTGGCCAGGAACTGAGGGCTGTATGAAGGTTCCCCCCTTCCATGGAGAGGTCAATCCTAGAACTGAGGGCTGTATAGAGGTTCCCCCCTTCCATGGAGAGGTCTGGCCAGGAACTGAGGGCTGTATAGAGGTTCCCCCCTTCCATGGAGAGGTCAGGCCTAGAACTGAGGGCTGTATGAAGGTTTCCCCCTTCCATGGAGAGGTCTGGCCAGGAACTGAGGGCTGTATGAAGGTTCCCCCCTTCCATGGAGAGGCCAGGCCTGGAACTGAGGGCTGCATGCAGATTCCCCTCTTCCATGGAGAGTTCTAACCTGGAAATAAGGGTTCCCCCCTTTGATGGAGAGATCTGGCCTGGAACTGAGGGCTGTATGCGGTTTCCCCCCTTTGATGAAGAGATCTCCATCAGTTTTTGCCACCTATATCCAGCTGGAGAGATCTCCCCTTCATTTCTGCTCCATATCCACCACAAAAAAGTGAGGGAAATCCCCGGTAGCCACCAGGATCAGCGGAATATCTGTCCCCAAATCTACAGATTATAAAGACTTACTGTCTCCATTCCACCATCATCTCCTGTCTCCATTCCTCCGTCACCTCCTGTCTCCATTCCTCCGTCACCTCCTGTCTCCATTCCTCCATCACCTCCTGTCTCCATTCTTCCATCACCTCCTGTCTCCATTCCTCCATCACCTCCTGTCTATGTCCCTCCATCCCCCCTGCCTCCATCACCTCCTGTCTCCATTCCTCCATCACCTCCTGTCTATGTCCCTCCATCCCCCCTGCCTCCATCACCTCCTGTCTCCATTCCTCCATCGCCTTCTGTCTTTGTCCCTCTATCCCCCCCCGCCTCCATCACCTCCTGTCTCCATTCCTCCATCACCTCCTGTCTCCATTCCTCCATCACTTCCTGTCTATGTCCCTCCACCCCCCCCTGCCTCCATCACCTCCTGTCTCCATTCGTCCATCACCTCCTGTCTCCATTCCTCCGTCACCTCCTGTCTCCATTCTTCCGTCACCTCTTGTCTCCATTCCTCTGTCACCTCCTGTCTCCATCACCTCCTGTCTCCATTCCTCCATCACCTCCTGTCTCCATCACCTCCTGTCTCCATTCCTCTGTCACCTCCTGTCTCCATTCCTCCGTTACCTCCTGTCTCCATTCCTCCGTCACCTCCTGTCTCCATTCCTCCTGTCTCCATTCCTCCGTCACCTCCTGTCTCCATTCCTCCATCACCTCCTGTCTCCATTCCTCCATCACCTCCTGTCTCCATTCCTCCATCACCTCCTGTCTATGTCCCTCCATCCCCCCTGCCTCCATCACCTCCTGTCTCCATTCCTCCATCGCCTTCTGTCTTTGTCCCTCTATCCCCCCCGCCTCCATCACCTCCTGTCTCCATTCCTCCATCACCTCCTGTCTCCATTCCTCCATCACTTCCTGTCTATGTCCCTCCACCCCCCCCCTGCCTCCATCACCTCCTGTCTCCATTCCTCCATCACCTCCTGTCTCCATTCCTCCGTCACCTCCTGTCTCCATTCTTCCGTCACCTCCTGTCTCCATCACCTCCTGTCTCCATTCCTCTGTCACCTCCTGTCTCCATCACCTCCTGTCTCCATTCCTCCATCACCTCCTGTCTCCATCACCTCCTGTCTCCATTCCTCCATCACCTCTTGTCTCCATTCCTCCGTCACTTCCTGTCTCCATTCCTCCATCACCTCTTGTCTCCATTCCTCCATCACCTCTTGTCTCCATTCCTCCGTCACCTCTTGTCTCCATCACCTCCTGTCTCCATCCCTCATAGTAATAGATACATAGGAGACCAGTGTTCCCATATTGAAGCTCACTGACACATTTTTACTTTTCCAAGAGTTACATAATTACAGCCTTACAGTGTTCCTGAACCCCCAACAGTGACATTCGTCTGTAGATGCAGCAAAGCATGCTGGTTATCCTCACTGGGGGACCTAAGGGGTTAATCCTCTGCATTGTGTAAAAAGGATGTTTAATCCTGTCCTCTCTGATCCTCCCCTTCTTGTACTGTCCCCAATCCATCTGCTGATAGTATAGAAGCCTTGGGGGCACTCTGCACATGCTCAGTTTATGGTGTATTACTAGAGAAGTTTTTTTTTTCTTTGGGAGAGTGCATGTGATCAGCACAGGGCCAAGCAGCACTGTACAGACAGAAGGTCAGGGGTCCTGCATCCTCCTAGAGCAAAAAGAAAACTCATCCTACAAGCTTCACCCAGTGCTCTACTGGACACTGAGAAGTCACAAAACTGCTCTATACTGCTGATGGGAAAAGGGATTTATCAGTTTATGTTTACTAAAATAATTGCATTTCCATGTTGTGTGTACTGTGGGAGAGCGGATATAGTGAATGCGGGGTCCGGGGAGAGCGGATATAGTGAATGCGGGGTCCAGGGAGAGCGGATATAGTGAATGCGGGGTCCGGGGAGAGCGGATATAGTGAATGCGGGGTCCGGGGAGAGCGGATACAGTGAATGCGGGGTCCGGGGAGAGCGGATATAGTGAATGCGGGGTCCGGGGAGAGCGGATATAGCGAATGCGGGGTCCGGGGAGAGCGGATATAGCGAATGGGGGTCCGGGGAGAGCGGATATAGTGAATGCAGGGTCCGGGGAGAGCGGATATAGTGAATGCGGGGTCCGGGGAGAGAGGATATAGTGAATGCGGGGTCCGGGGAGAGCGGATATAGTGAATGCGGGGTCCGGGGAGAGCGGATATAGTGAATGCGGGGTCCGGGGAGAGCGGATATAGTGAATGCGGGGTCCGGGGAGAGCGGATATAGGGAATGCGGGGTCCGGGGAGAGCGGATATAGCGAATGCGGGGTCCGGGGAGAGCGGATATAGCGAATGCGGGGTCCGGGGAGAGCGGATATAGCGAATGCGGGGTCCGGGGAGAGCGGATATAGCGAATGCGGGGTCCGGGGAGAGCGGATATAGCGAATGCGGGGTCCGGGGAGAGCGGATATAGCGAATGCGGGGTCCGGGGAGAGCGGATATAGCGAATGCGGGGTCCGGGGAGAGCGGATATAGTGAATGCGGGGTCCGGGGAGAGCGGATATAGTGAATGCGGGGTCCGGGGAGAGCGGATATAGTGAATGCGGGGTCCGGGGAGAGCGGATATAGTGAATGCGGGGTCCGGGGAGAGCGTATATAGTGAATGCGGGGTCCGGGGAGAGCGGATATAGTGAATGCGGGGTTTGTGGTTCCGTGTCCCCTACCACGCTTGCGGTCTCAGACCCCCTTTAAGCCACGCCCAATATTTACAGTAATTTACACCACACCCAATTTTGCATTTTTACACTTAAGCCACACCCATAGACGAATGCCCCACCCCTTATTGCCACTCCCCCTACACTGGCTTTCAGAACATATAGGAAAAAAAAAAAGCGCCCCTAAAATGCTTCATGAAATGTTGGCAACTATCCATCTTGGCCAAAATTTATGACGAAATTGGATTTCTATAATTTTTATTTTTTACCGGACGTGTTTAATCGCAAAATGTAAAAAAATATTGTTTTTTTTTCAAAACTGTTTTTTTTTGTATAGCACAAAATATAAATCACGCGCAGGCCATCAAACACCTCCGGAAGAACGCTCAGTCCATGGGGGGGGAATGACGTAAATTGAACTTGGCTGCGGCGTTGCATGACTGCGCAATTGTCAAAGTAATGCAGAGCCGTAACTTAGAAAAAAAAAGGAAGGGGGGGGGGAAATCCTCAGGAGGGGGGGTCTCAGGAAGGGGAGGGGTTAATAGGTTCCGTCAGCAAGAGAACACGTGACCGATGCGCACTGAGCTGCGCCACCACGAACCGAGGATCATCTATCTCGGAAAAATCGACACCGCCCATCTACATTCCTACCAATCACACAATCGTCTCCTCAGCCCCTCCCACTGAGGGTATCGGTGGTCTATATAAATCGAGTATATATCGGGCGAGTGGTCGACACAGTGGGCGGGGCTCAATACACGGGGGCGGGGTGACATCAGATAGCTACCTATACATAGTGTCTAGAGTGGGCGGTACCGGGGGAGTGGGCGGAGTGACGTATAGAACGGGTATTAAATGCGGCGCACAGTGCGGGCTCCCCACTCACCCCGGCACACGGCGCCCAGCAGGAGGAGGAGTCGGGGGAGGAGCGCTCTGCTCGGGTTCCTTTTCCACCGAAGCATCGGTGAGAGCAGAGCCCCGGCCGGTCCGATCCCAGGTCTGGTAAACAACGCTATGACCTGATTGGTTAGTTTGGCGGACGTGGCCCAACCTGTTACTGGATTAGAACCGCTCACCCGCCCGAATAGCCAATCACTGCACAGTGTGAGGGCGGGAATAAGGGCGTGTTCTTAGATTGGATCAAAACAAACGTCACGTGTTCATTTCCTCCACACCGCCACCGCATCGTCTGTGTGATCGCAGAGCGGCCCGGGAATCACACTGCGCATGTTCTACTGATACACTGCCACCAACTGACCCTGCCACCAACTGACCCTGCCACTAACTGACCCTGCCACCAACTGACCCTGCCACCAACTGACCCTGCCACAAACTGACCCTGCCACCAACTGACCCTGCCACCAACTGCCACCAACTGACCCTGCCACTAACTGACCCTGCCACCAACTGCCACTAACTAATCCTGATATTGACTGGTGACACACCTGGATTCCTCCACTATGCCAGGATTTCCTCTCACTTCCTGTTGTGGCTATGGGACAGGAAGTGAAGGGAAATCTCCCCAATGGGTACACTAGTTTTGGTGACACCAGGGATTTCCTCTCACTTCCTGTTGTGGCTATGAGCCACTGTAACAATGGAAACGCAGAAAAGCATGTGGCGTGTTTTTTGATGCGTATTGTGCTTTAAATCTGCCTAGCAACAAGAATTAAAAAAAAAAAAAACGCATCAAAAACTGTGTTTGATTCATTTCTGCAGTGTGTTTTGCGTTTTTGCAGAGTTTTTTATGTGCTTTGCGTTTTTCTTTTTAAATTTTGTTTTTCTTGTTGCTAGGCAGATTTAAAACGCAAAATGCAGCAAAAACACAATACATGCATCTCTGCAGCGTCTTCATGGAAGTCTATAGAACCAAAAATACAACGTTTTGCATTTAGGGCCGGTTCACACTATAGAAACGCAGTCCAGATGCGTTTTTGCATGCGCATTTTTAAGTGTGTTGATGCATTCCAGTACATTTTTTATGCATTCCAGTTAATTTTTTC